>NW_018397277.1:103064-103205 GCF_002168275.2 Theobroma umbraticum
ATCATGAGCCAAACTAATTAGCACATTAGTTCCCAAAACACCTCAAAACTATTAAAAGCTGCTTATAACACTTTTCCAATGTTTGTAAAAATAATTAGCACATTAGTTCCCAAAACACCTCAAAACTATTCGATTTTAACT
>NW_018397277.1:103215-103302 GCF_002168275.2 Theobroma umbraticum
AGCCTTTTAATCCATTCATTAATTATTCAACTGAAAATGATTTTAAACCTTGTAAAACATGTTTTAATGAATTAATTACATGCTGTC
>NW_018397277.1:103334-103505 GCF_002168275.2 Theobroma umbraticum
CTTTAAAATTGATATATATACAAAATCAACAAACAAATCAATTTTATTAATTATCACTAAGAATCAAGCATGAAAATTACATGAAAAACATCAAACGAAGGCTCTAATATCACTGCTGGGATTCGACCTCATGCTCAAACTTGAAAAAAATTAATAAATTAAAATATAACG
>NW_018397277.1:103515-103706 GCF_002168275.2 Theobroma umbraticum
ATAAAATAATATTTAATCAGAGAAATAGTTGAATCCTACAGGATCGATGTTTGTATTTTTCATGTATCTTTCAAATAAATTATAAATATTTATAGGTTTAAGAGTTACCTACTTTGCTCTAGATATCGTAATCAAGAGCCAATTAAATCCAAAAATCTTTTCTTCTTCACCTTTAGGATTTGTCAAATCTT
>NW_018397277.1:103728-104204 GCF_002168275.2 Theobroma umbraticum
CTAACAGTAATCCACACAGTGACTGAATAAGACCTTCTCTAAGGTAGGATTTTATTTGTGCTAGCATGTTTTGGTTCTAAAATAAAAAAGACCAAAATTCTTGCCGAATCTTATTTTTGTCAAACAAAGAAAACTCTTTTTCTTTGCTTATTTTAGGAAACGGTTGCGAAGTGGCTTTAGGCTTCGAGGTTTTTAGTTTGCTAATATAACATATTTATATAGCTAAACTAAGCTGTAACCCTAAGTACAACAGTTATATTTTAATTTAATTCAGTCTTTGTGAACTTAATTAACTTCTCATCTTAATTTGGTCTCTTTTAATTAAGTTCAACTTAATTAATTGATCTTTTTTAATCCCAATCATGTCACTTAATGTGTGTGACCCATTAGTCTTCTAACATGTTGGCAACTAATATAAATCATCATGATATATTGCTAGATGTCGCTCATGATCTATAAATATAAATTAATTATCA
>NW_018397277.1:104214-104440 GCF_002168275.2 Theobroma umbraticum
TGATAATTAATTTATATTTATAGATCATGAGCGACATCTAGCAATATATCATGGCCACCCAAATGTTAGAGAGACAATTAAATAATTTGACAAAGCCCTTCAATGATAAGCCTCTTAGTGCAATACGATCGTTTTATCAAATATCTTGGATATGTCATTAAGCATGGCTCGATATCTACTTATGACATTTCATATTAGTTCTCATAATTTATGACTAACCTTATGA
>NW_018397277.1:105037-105208 GCF_002168275.2 Theobroma umbraticum
ACTTCCTAAGTAAGGAGGCTTAACATGTACCAGTCTTTGAGCATTGTCAATGCCTTGCCTTGGCAATACAATGAGAGGAACAATTTTAGGAACTTGGCTTTGATGCACAGTGATCTTATAATTATAACAACTTCATAATTCTCTTGCAAGGCCTTTATGTTCCATGGACTT
>NW_018397277.1:105352-105683 GCF_002168275.2 Theobroma umbraticum
TAAAATTATGCGATTAAATATTCATTAAATGACAATATATATTCCTTGACCAATCTAATTGGCTTAAGGGCATAAACCAACATGGAGAACTTTAACAAAGTAACGTATGTAAGTAACACGTTGAGGAATGAAGTTTGAAAGCAATGCATAATTTTGGGGGAAATGTCACGCATGTGATGATGACTAATAGGACGTCGTCAGAAGCGCAAGAGTTTGCTTCATAATTATTAAGTAGAATTTGGCTATTTTGGTCAATTTTAGGTTTGTTCAAGACTTTATACCAAAGGTGAGTGAATTAGTCTTAAATTCAGTAATGGACGAGGAAGTTTCC
>NW_018397277.1:106011-106124 GCF_002168275.2 Theobroma umbraticum
AGTCTTCCACAAAGTATTACAAGTATTACACGTTCCAATCCTTTGACCTTAAAACAAGAGAAACTAATTTTTAGGTTTTTTGACTTACAAAACAACTCACGTTCACTTTTGGT
>NW_018397277.1:106224-107927 GCF_002168275.2 Theobroma umbraticum
GGAAACTTCCTCGTCCATTACTGAATTTAAGACTAATTCACTCACCTTTGGTATTAAGTCTTGAACAAAACCTAAAATTGACCAAAATAGCTAAATTCTACTTAATAATTATGAAGCAAACTCTTGCGCTTCCAACGACGTCCTATTCGTCATCATCACATGCATGACATTTCCCCCAAAATTATGCATTGCTTTCAAACTTCATTCCTCGACGTGTTACTTAGATACGTTACTTTGTTAAAGTTCTCCATGTTGGTTTATGCCCTTAAGCCAATTAAATTGGTCAAGGAATATATATTGTCATTTAATGAATATTTAATCGCATAATTTTATGTGATAGAGGTTTTTCTTCATGTTAGTACAATAATAAGAAGTTATTAAATACTAATTGGATGAAGTCCATGGAACATAAAGGCCTTGCAAGATAATTATGAAGTTGTTATAATTATGATATCACTGTGCATCAAAGCCAAGTTCCTAAAATTGTTCCTGGTCATTGTATTGTCAAGGCAAGGCATTGACAATGCTTAAAGACTGGTACATGTTAAGCCTCCTTACTTAGGAAGTAAGCAATCAATCTCATAGATTGAAGTATATGAGATACTTAAGGATAATATGTAGGTGCTTGTTAAAGAACAAGTTCATTGAACATGACCCGCTATGAGAAGACCATTTGGTATTTCACTCAAGTGTCTATGGAAAATGTTCTCATGCGATAGTCATGCAACTAGTCTTTAGAATTGAGACATCAGGTCATCTTTTATGGGGAATGACATACTTTAATTTCACCTTTGCGGGTTTGGAAGCAACCAAATGCCTAAACATAGTGTTTTTAGGTATGCCATGAAGCATGCGAAGCTGAATGAGTGGTCAAGAGAGGAATCATCACCCCAAGTGATATGAGGGGATGTATTTCACTTGTTCTCAATTCTTGATTAACTTGTATAAAGTCTTTGGCCAAAGCATGATGAATTTGAGGAAAGTTAGTTTCCTAAATTCATAAGGTTAGTCATAAATTATGAGAACTAATATGAAATGTCATAAGTAGACATCGAGCCATGCTTAATGACATATCCAAGATATTTGATAAAAAGATCGTATTGCACTAAGAGGCTTATCGTTGAAGGGCTTTGTCAAATTCTTTAATTGTCTCTCTAACATTTGAGTGGTCATGATATATTGCTAGATGTCGCTCATGATCTATAAATATAAATTAATTATCAAATTGATATTTGATTATGATTTATATTAATTGCCAACATGTTAGAAGACTAATGGGTCACACATATTAAGTGACATGATTGGGATTAAAAAAGATTAATTAATTAAGTTGGACTTAATTAAAAGAGACCAAATTAAAATGAGAAGTTAATTAAGTTCACAAAGACTGAATTAAATAAAAATATAACTGTTGTACTTAGGGTTACAACTTAGTTTAACTATATAAATATGTTATATTAGCAAACTAAAAACCTCGAAGCTTGAAGCCACTTCTCAACCGTTTCATAAAATAAGCAAAGAAAAAGAGTTTTCTTTGTTTGACAAAAACAAGATTCGGCAAGAATTTTGGTCTTTTCTATTTTAGAAACAAAACGTGCTAGCACAAATAAAATCCTACCTTAGAGAAAATCTTATTCAGTCACTGTGTGGATTACTGTTAGAGGCCAAACACTTGGATTGCTGAAGATTTGACAAATCCTAAA
>NW_018397277.1:107937-108025 GCF_002168275.2 Theobroma umbraticum
AAAAGATTTTTGGATTTAATTGGCACTTGATTACGATATCTAGAGCAAGGTAGGCAACTCTTAAACCTATAAATGTTTATAATTTATT
>NW_018397277.1:108125-108244 GCF_002168275.2 Theobroma umbraticum
ATGTGAGATCAAGATTTAAATAATAGTTAAAATTAAATAGATGGTCAAGATTTTGATAATTATGGAGCATGTTTGATGCTTCTATAACTTTAAATGGATGGTCAACATTGATTTAAATG
>NW_018397277.1:108612-109051 GCF_002168275.2 Theobroma umbraticum
TGTTTTTTCACTTGTGTAATTGGATTGCATGCTTCCTTTATAAAAGAAATGTTTTGAAATCAATGATTTACACAAGCACATCAATCCACTTAGATCCAACTCAATCAATAAGATTGTAAGGCTACACAGTATTCCATTAATGATAATTTCTAATAAAGGACTATAGTTCACAAGCTAGTTCTAGAGAAAATTTCAAAAGGCCCTAGGCACAAGATTGGATTTTGGTACAACTTTTCATCTGCTGACAGATGGCCAATCCAAGTGCACCATTTAGAGGCTCGACGATAAGTTGAGGGCGATTGTGCTCAATTTTGGAATTTTATGGAACGGTTATCTACCTTTGGCCAAATTTATTTATAGCAATAGCTACCAACCCATGATTGGTATAGCCCCATATAAAACATTAAATGGGCAAAGATGTAGATTGCCTATTGGTACG
>NW_018397277.1:109061-109162 GCF_002168275.2 Theobroma umbraticum
GAGAAGAAAAGCTCTTAAGGCCATAAATGGTCTAAGAAGCCAAGCTAGTTGTCTAGGTGATCCAAGAAAGGATGTTAATGGCTTAAAGTCGCTAGAAGTCT
>NW_018397277.1:109262-110924 GCF_002168275.2 Theobroma umbraticum
AAGTTGAGTGATATATCCTATCATCTTAAGCACATAAGGCCTTACTAGGCTTCCTTCAGACATCTTACATCGGAACAATTCCCTTGAAATGTCAAATCTCTCTAGGCGACTTTCCTTTTTGAACATTTCTGTAAGATTTTGAATAATATCTAGGGCATTCATAGCTTTATGTTGCTTTTAAAGATCTGGAGCCATACTAGCCAACATCACACATGTGGCTTGATGGAGATCATCCACATAAACTTTATAGGCCTCATTTTCCTCATTTGTAGCATCATTGCTAGGTTCCTCAAGAGCAGGACCTTCTAAGACATAAGCCTTTTTCTCCTGTTTCAATACAATCTTGATATTATGAAACCAGTCAATGAAATTTTGGCCTGTCAACTTGTTTACATCAAGTATGCTTCTAAGTGACAAACTATTTGCCATGGTAGATTTGTATCCTCTATATATCAACATAAATGATTATTAGTCATTAATGCAAATTATATAATCATAAAGACAAGGTTTTAAAATCTTATATGATTATTCTTAATATTTTATCAAAATAATACCCCTCCTTTACTATTTCAAGAAATTTAATCTTTAAACTTCTTATTGACCTGGGACCTTTTTCATCCCACCATGACCTTGAGTGACTCAACAAGCCATAATGAAAATAATTAGGTAGGTAACTTAGCTTACAAATTGTATCTTACGCAACTTCTAAATCAATTAGGTAACAACTCTTTGTCTAAATACATCATATATATTTTGCCTAACTATGCCTCTAATACTATGCGGTCATGTGTGACACATCCGAACAACATGGTACTAGTTGAGTAAGACTCAGCAATAACTCAAATGTACTCATGTAAAAGTTTAGCCTTGAGTGACTCAACAGGCATCCAATTAAAAGAGCAGTCTGGTTATCTTATTATATGGTCGAAGGTAACTTTTTGACTCAATATTTTAATGAGGGGTTTTATTTATTAATTCATTAATTAAGGTCTCATTGATTTGGCATTGTTGACAAGCATAGCATTTATCGCATTCCACACATATCATATATATATATATACTGAAAATAAATCTATTCTTGGCAACTACTAGGATGATTATGGACTTTACTAATTCTAATTTCCTTGAGCCATTAAGGAAATTAGTTAGCCAAATTCCTAGGGGATTTACACAAACATCGTCTCCAAGCTTTGCTTGTAATCTCCTTGAATCTCCATGGTGCCTTTGGATGTCCATCTTCAAGTTACAAAAATTTTTCTAGCTAACCCTAGTTTTACACTTTGATGTAACTAATTACACTTTATAATTACTTTCGTAACGTGTGGGTCTAGGAACCCGACCATTAGATGTAGGGAAACTTAAGGAGTCGCCACCAATCTTTTTTTGTATACGTGTGATTGGCCACCTAGTAACTCGACTCTAATCGACGAAGTCGTAAATTAATTTTTAGGTTCGTCAAAAGAACGAGAAATGGTCCACGTTTTTAGAGATGGGTTCGGGAGTGTGGTTACGCATGGGGAATGTTTAACACCCCCGTGGCACTTGTTCCTCGAACAGTACGATTTAATCTAATGCTATCTTATTGAAACATAAACCATTGATGTTTTGTTAATCCTTATTTAGTAATTAATTCTTTGTTATATTAGTCAATTAAGTCTTTTA
>NW_018397277.1:111024-111406 GCF_002168275.2 Theobroma umbraticum
AACAAAGAATTAATTACTAAATAAGGATTAATGAAACATCAATGCTTTATGTTTCAATAAGATAACAATTGATTAAATGGTACCGTTCGAGGAACAGGTGCCACGGGGGTGTTAAACCTTCCCCATGCGTAACCACACTCCCGAACCCATCTCTGAAAACGTGGACCATTTCTCGTTCTTTTGACGAACCTAAAAATTAATTTAGGACTTCGTCGATTAGAGTCGAGTTAATAGGTGGCCAATCACACCTATACAAAAAAAGATTGGTGGCGACTCCTTAAGTTACCCTATGTCTAGTGGTCGGGTTCCCAGACCCACACGTTACGACAGTAATTATAAAGTGTAATTAGTTACATCAAAGTGTAAAACTAGGGTTAGCTAG
>NW_018397277.1:111781-112383 GCF_002168275.2 Theobroma umbraticum
CATATAACAAGATAACCAGACTGCTCTTTTAATTGGATGCTTGTTGAGTAACTCAAGGCTAAACTTTTACACGAGTAAATTTGAGTTATTGGTGGGTCTTACTCAACTAGTACCATGTTGTTCGGATGTGCCACACATGACTGCATAGTATTAGAGGCATAGTTAGGCAAAATATATGTGATGTATTTAGACAAAGAGTTGTTACCTAACTGATTTAGAAGTTGTATAAGATACAATTTGTAAGCTAAGTTACCTACCTAATTAGTTTCATTATGGCTTGTTGAGTCACTCAAGGTCATGGTGGGATGAAAAAGGTCCTAGGTCAATAAGAAGTTTAAAGATTAAATTTCTTGAAATAGTAAAGGAGGGCTATTATTTTGATAAAATATTAAGAATAATCATATAAGATTTTAAAACCTTGTCTTTATGATTATATAATTTGCATTAATGACTAATAATCATTTATGTTGATATATATAGGATACAAATCTATCATGGCAAATAGTTTGTCACTTCGAAGCATACTTGATGTAAACAAGTTGACAGGCCCAAATTTCATTGACTGGTTTCATAATATCAAGATTGTCTTGAAACAAGAGAAA
>NW_018397277.1:112668-112791 GCF_002168275.2 Theobroma umbraticum
CAGAGAGATTTGACATTTCAATGGAATTGTTCTAATGTAAGATGTCTGAAAGAAGCCTAGTAATGCCTTATGTGCTTAAGATGATAAGATATATCACTCAACTTGAGTAGTTGGGTTGGGTTA
>NW_018397277.1:113206-113315 GCF_002168275.2 Theobroma umbraticum
GTCAAAAAGGAAATTAATAAGTTGACTTAGATAAAATTGAGTCATAACTCAATGAATTCATAATAGATTCTAAACATATTTAGTCAAGGAGCATTCTTAATGAAATCTT
>NW_018397277.1:113325-113437 GCF_002168275.2 Theobroma umbraticum
TAAGATTGCTTAGAACTAAATAACAATTGATTATCATCTTGAATTCATAAGAGATGAATTACAAAGCATTCGAAATCCAATTAATCGCATGAACTAACCTTTGATAGGATTT
>NW_018397277.1:113655-113825 GCF_002168275.2 Theobroma umbraticum
AAATCTAATAGAGAAGATCTATGCACAAAAATTGATTTAATGGGATGCATAAAGTTGCATTATTCATGAGATGAATCCATTAGCTACAAACAATTAGTTAAAATAGACTAGAATTGAATGTTGACCATGAGACACATGAAGAAAAAAGTATTCATTGGCAAGAAAAGTCC
>NW_018397277.1:113835-113907 GCF_002168275.2 Theobroma umbraticum
ACCCATACCTTCAAAAGCCTTATTACTCACTTTAAATAGTTTTATAGAGCCATAATTGATTTTAAGTTGAAT
>NW_018397277.1:113917-114029 GCF_002168275.2 Theobroma umbraticum
TTTTTGGTTAAACAGACTATAATTAAATGTCTACCTCGAGAAAAGTAAAGAAAAAGGTATTCATTGGGAAGAGAAGTCCATTTATAGTCACCCATTCCTTCAAAAGCCTTAT
>NW_018397277.1:114129-114293 GCF_002168275.2 Theobroma umbraticum
TGATGAGTAGGTAATTCATCAATCCACTAGACTCAAATTAATCACCAATTTCTTGAAACCACTAGAAGTGATGTTAATGCTATGAACTCTATTATTTGGATATATGTTCCTAAATGTTCATCTAGATTATAATCCCAAAATATGGAGACTAAATCAATGCTTAA
>NW_018397277.1:114439-114558 GCF_002168275.2 Theobroma umbraticum
ATGTGAGATCAAGATTTAAATAATAGTTAAAATTAAATAGATGGTCAAGATTTTTATAATTATGAAGCATGTTTGATGCTTCTATAACTTTAAATGGATGGTCAACATTGATTTAAATG
>NW_018397277.1:115236-115342 GCF_002168275.2 Theobroma umbraticum
CTAAAAATAAGAATCTCAAAATAAAAGGTATGTTTTATGTTACTTCATTAGATTTTTATTTTTAGGATATGATTATGTTACTTGTAATATGAATAATGTGTTTTTT
>NW_018397277.1:115352-115709 GCF_002168275.2 Theobroma umbraticum
ATTGGATTGCATGCTTCCTTTATAAAAGAAATGTTTCGAAATCAATGATTTACACAAGCACATCAATCCACGTAGATCCAACTCAATCAATAAGATTGTAAGGCTACACAATATTCCATTAATGATAATTTTTAATAAAGGACTGTAGTTCACAAGCTAGTTCTGGAGAAAATTTCAAAAGGCCTTAGGCACGAGATTGGATTTTGGTACAACTTTTCATCTGCTAACAGATAGCCAATCCGAGTGCACCATTTAGAGGCTCGACGATAAGTTGAGGGTGATTGTGCTCAATTTTGGCATTTTATGAAACGGTTATCTACCTTTGGCCAAATTTGTTTATAGCAATAGCTACCAAGC
>NW_018397277.1:115798-115921 GCF_002168275.2 Theobroma umbraticum
CTTAAAGTTGGAGAAGAAAAGCTCTTAAGGCCATAAATGGTCTAAGAAACCAAGTTAGTTGTCTAGGTAATCCAAGAAAGGATGTTAATGGCTTAAAGTCGCTAGAAGTCTTACACCTATAAT
>NW_018397277.1:116021-116167 GCF_002168275.2 Theobroma umbraticum
AGTAATCTCCCAACAAATGGCATCACCCGGACTAATCTCAGGTAGGTGGTATGAAATACAAAGTCATCATTTAGAGTAGTCTCAACAATGGCATCAAAACATTGTAGGCGGGAATAACAAGCGAGAATAATACCACTGTCCTTACT
>NW_018397277.1:116446-116584 GCF_002168275.2 Theobroma umbraticum
CAAACATAGGCCACTATGTGGCTTGCACTTAGCACACAACACAGCGCATCTAGACCTACATACACATTCTAGTATCATGGCAGCACATCTATCATACGTCAGACATCACATGCATTTTAATTAAACCCACTCACAGAG
>NW_018397277.1:116919-117057 GCF_002168275.2 Theobroma umbraticum
TTCAAAAATTAAGTTCAATATATAAGCTCAAATCCTTCAACAATAAGCTAAACCCTTACCTTTGTTACTAGATTGCCTAAATTTTAGATCTAAATCCCTAGCAAACTCAAGGGAGAAAATCTCACCAAAGTTGGACTA
>NW_018397277.1:117067-117256 GCF_002168275.2 Theobroma umbraticum
AAGTTATTAACTGATTAAATTGAAAATCAATTAGTAAAAATTCTTTGTCTTACCTCTAAAGGTGTTTTCCAAGCTCCAATCTACTCCAAGTAGCTCTAAAAATCAATTTAGGTGGTTAAGGTCTCCAAATAGCTTTAAAAATCAATTTAGGTGGTTAAGGTTTTGGGGGTTTGAGAGAGAAGGGTTTTT
>NW_018397277.1:117563-117730 GCF_002168275.2 Theobroma umbraticum
TCGTATTACTATCTATCATTAGATTCCATGAATCTATCGATAGTTTCTAGGCCAGTTTGCTTTCCAAAGTTCTTGGGTGGTCATCTATTAATATTTAGGAGAATCTGTCGATAAATGTTCAACAAACTTATTTTTCCCAAGCCTTTTATTTTGTATCTATTGATAGA
>NW_018397277.1:117830-123554 GCF_002168275.2 Theobroma umbraticum
AAGATCATTGTGAGATTATTTTTCTTTTGATTATGAGTCAAAAAGGAAATTAATGAGTTGGCTTAGATAAAATTGAGTCATAACTCAATGAATTCATAATAAGATTCTAAACATATTTAGTCAAGAAGCATTCTTAATGAAATCTTGGATCTAAATTAAGATTGCTTAGAACTAAATAACAATTGATTATCATATTGAATTCATAAGAGATGAATTACAAAGCATTCCAAACCCAATTAATCGCATGAACTAACCTTTCACAGGATTTCATTATGGATATAACACCTCGAAGGAAGGTAAATAAGTTTACTTGGCAAGATATCTTTACAAGATAGAAATAGTGGGAGCCAATGACACTTTAAAAGTCTAAGGTCATGAAATTATGAAATCTAATAGAGAAGATCTATGCACAAAAATTGATTTAATGGGATGCATAAAGATGCATTATTCATGAGATGAATCCATTAGCTACAAACAATTAGTTGGATGCATATTAATGCACTATTCATATAAAATGAGTCTACTAAGTAATCCAACATGAATGATTGGATAATAATCTCTGTTCAATTTAATAAATTCAAAATAGTTGAATACATTGAATAAGATAAACATATTTTGTGCACGTCATAAGGTTAGTGGGAGTAAGATAAGTTACTCATTAAAAGTGCATAAGATACATTTACCAGTCTAAGAAAAATAAAATGGGACTAAAGAGTTAAAACCTAAATGAGTTTACCATAGTGGATATAAATATAGATAAACCATATATGTAAAGAGTTTTAGAAATTGGGAAACAAGCCTTTCACAATGTTTTCATCAAAATTTGTACCTTGTATTTTTGTGTGATAAGCATAGCTAAAAGCATTTGTTAACTAATTTAAAATGCACAATTTTGAGCTTCGATTTTATTCAAATTTTTGTACAAGGGATTACACCATGGCATTTAACTTGAAAAGTGATTTCAAAGGGTCAGCAAACCATGATTTTAAATGATTAAAAGGAAAAGCCTTGGTAAAACCCGATTTGATTTTAAAAATGCTTTTGATAAACCGAGAACGTCGAGAGTAAGATGACTGTCACTTCGATTAAGTGTGACCTTTGTGCACAAGTGAGCTCTAGTTAGAGAACTTTTGGATCATCGACAGGCTGTTAGACGTGGCTAGGGTCATAGTCTGTGATAAACGTGGTAAGGCCAGAAGTTTTTATATGTGGCTAGGCCACAAGTGATATTCACGGTTGCGACTGCTTGATTCTCCAATGTCGGCCAACATTGTTGAGACTACCATGGCTGTGGGAATCACTTGGAGCAGAGGTCCCGGATGTTATTACGTAGAAATGGGTCCATGGGTGATTACTATACTTACCTACTCAAGAGCCTTGTGAGTTTTGGAAACATACTCTTTTACATGGTGGAGAGTTGAGATTTCTTTGCAGCTCCCTTAGTTTAAGTAAAAGCTTTCAGTGCTTACTTGACGAACATAAGACATTTTACATGGTCGTACACTTTGATTTCTTTACATGCCACATATTTTGGGAGTGTGCTTACTTTATATCGTTATTCATAATTGTATGGCAAGCAATGTTTTTGATGTTTAAACTGAATTTTGTAACATTTTTTCGACACCGTTTTTGCAAGTGAAATATTGTGTTCTGATTTACGTCATTATTTTTACAAGGCACAAATATCCTATTTATGATTTGGTTTCTTAAAATTATGTTTTGCTATTTTGCTATTTGCTTGTTTCCCATCTATGTCCTGCTCACAGAGCCGATGATCATTGAGTTTGTGAGACTCACCATTTTATTTCCCTTTTGTAGATAGTGATCAGTCTAACGTGCATTAATCGGCATTTGCAGTCCACTGCGGATAGGTAAAGGCATCTCATAGCACTTTATTCTGAGTTGCTCCACTACTAGAGGTCCAGTTGTCATAGTGTAACTTGTTATGAAATTAGACAATAGTGTCAATACGAATGTACATTTGGAAATTACAAGTTTTAATGTACTAATTTTTTGAATATATGGAATAAAGGTTTAGACAATTTACAGAGATTATTGTTCAATCCTTATTACAAGAGTTTTATGGTTTAAAGTAATTTCATAGATTGATGGCATGATTATGAAATAATAGCTATTGTTTTAAGTAAGGCTTGTTCAGGACTTGGCAGATTTTTTCGCGAGACTCGGATGCCGGTAGCGATCGAAGAGCAGTCGTTCCAATGACCAAGAGAGTGACTACTATGGTTGGGAGAGAGTTACCTACAACTCCACCACAAGACCTGTGATTCGACTCTCCCTCTATAATGAAATGGAATATGCTATGAATTATTGTTATAAACCATCTTTTTGGAATCCTAATAAATCAAAACTATTGCTTTGGAACATTTCCTTATTCTAGCTTTTTAAAGAGCTAATAACTCTCAACCTATCTTACAATGAAATCGAAGGTTGAATGCAGAACCAAGGTATGTTTTCTTTTTGCCAATGAGACCTTGTCTTTGTAAAGACATCCTAAAGTTTTTAATTTTAAATTCAAATTTCACTGCATGTGGATTTATTCTAATTTTTTGTTAATTTTTGTATTTTTTTATTTAATTTGTTCTTTCGTTTATTCTACTCGAAGAAACAAAGATGTAGTATATAAAAAATAATTTGATTGTGATAATAATTTCTAATTGTACACATATAATTAAGCCCAAAAAATATAGAGGAAGGTATGTTTACTTCATAAAACCTGGCATTTGTTTTTGTAGCCATACTTAAAGGACCGTATTAAAAGGGAAAAAGTATACTGTTGAACTTGGAATATTTATAATTGTAATATCTTATAGTTAAAGATTGATGAGTTTAATTATTCACAGTGAGAATCAAATTAGTAAGATCTTTAATTTTTGGTTCCCCTTCTATTGAGTTAATCTTATTATTTTTGGATTATTTCCCAATAATCTTTGTTGTAGGTTCTAAAGGTTTCTTGAGGCTAGAGCAGCTGGAGATGTTGGACCTTACTTGTAACAATTTAGGAAATAACACCGTACAATCTTTGAGGAAACTCACATCTCTTAAGAATGTGATTTTTCATAGAAATCTCTTGGAAGCATGGGCGGAGCTAGCCAATTTTTATTGGAGGAGCCAAAAGTTGAGGAGAATGAAAGTTAAAAATTTTTAAAACTAACATATTGAACTTAACCATTAATAATCAAAAGTTTTATAATAGATAATAATTTTATATAACATATAAATCAAAATAAACAAAAAAAGAACTTATAATAGACAATAGTGCTTTAGAAAAATTTTGTTTGACGATGGTAATATCTTTTTTAATATAAACAATTAAATTATTTGTAAGAAACTTATCATTTATTTTGTTTCAAAATCTTGTCTTTCTCAATATAATCAACTAAAAAATTAATGTAGTCCACATCAATATTTTTATTTTATTATATTTAGGTTTATAACACCAAATATTAAACTATAATGCATAAAATAGAAATAGTTAAATACGATATACAAAATTAATGATTTCTTCTTATATTCAAGAAATTTTGTTTCAACTAAATATAAAATATAAAGCACATTAAAAATATATACTCAAGATAATTAGGATTAATAGAAAATAATATATTAGTGAAATTTTAAACAACAATCAATAATGCAACACTAGAACTTATATTTGAGAATTACATAAATAATAATTTTTTAATTTTTAAAAATTAAAATCACTAAAAATAAAATCCACATAACAGAAAAAAAATATGACAAATAGGAGATATAATATATATAACAAAAAAAATATGGTTGATGATTCGCATAAATTTAAAAAAGAAAATCTATAGAAACTTAAAATATATGAGCAAATAGAATATAATTGAAAAACATAAATAATAATAATAATATAAATTGAAAAAATTAAATAAAACTTTACCTTTTTATAATTTCATAATACAAGAACAGAAAGGAAAAGAGGAAAAGATGGGTAGAGAAAATTAAAAATTTAAAAAAATTAAAAAAATTGAGTAAAATTGAATGGAGTTTGTAAAGTCATATTATTATTTTTTTAATTCTATTCATTATTTAAAAAAAACTATTTTAAAAATTATTAAAAATATATAATATATGAAAATTTTTAAAACTTTTAGGGGGGCTATTACAAAGCAACACTGTGCCCCTGCTTGGAAGGATCTTTCCCTATTCAAGGTACGTACTTGGTGGAATTTTATTAGCTTTGCAATATGTATAGTGAAAATTGTTTTCATTCTGTGCCTCTTTGTGCAGAACTATCAGTTTTTGAGAGCCTAGAGGTATTGGATTTAAGTTAGAATTTCATAAATGGCTTCCCAACGATGCTCGGTGAGTTGGTTTTGGGACTCTTCTCTTAGAATTTCATAAGTTAGAATTTCATCCGGTTAGGTTTTGGGACTTTTCTCTACATCAACCCTTGTTGGCGAAGGAGGTGGTTTTATTTAATTGAGAATTTTCTTTATTCTAGCTATTACTTTGTTGTTGATACTCTTGGCAAGTTGTCTACCAATTTCAATAATTAGTTGTCTTATACTTCTAAATTTGGATTTATGATCCTTTGTAGTCCTAAGACTTTTTTCTTGGTGTATTTTAAAAATAAAAAATCATGTCTCATAATGTGACACAGTGTAATTAATGAATTGTATGTGTGTTTTTCATGTGAATGCTTTTATCTCTTGATAAAGTGACATATTAAATAAATACCTTTAAATCTAAAAGTTATGTGTCAATTGGAAAACATCACATCTCAAATGTTTAAATATAAAAAAGTTATCTTTTCATAATCTAGTTTAAAGATTATATCTTATGAAATGAATGGTTATCTTTTCATAAGGTGATTATTAAAACAATACTTGAATTTAAGGATTGTGTTTAGCAAAATGCAAAGATATGTTTAAGACAAATAGGTGCCTTAATGAAAAAGCTTGAGAAGAGACACTTACAAGTCTATAAACAGGTGCCTCAAAATTTTGAATCAAAATCATAAATCATTAGCCAAGGGTTTCCAAATTCATATATTTGTAAAATATTTAAACTTAAATACATAAATCATTCCTTGGCAAATATTCGTTACATTATCATTTAATGATGTTCATAAGGCCATATATTGGCCATTAAGGTGGGTTCCTACCGAACAACTCGTAACACAAGTTGGATTTCATAGCATGCTTACATACAAAACAATTATACCGTGCGTGGAAGCTTATGATAGACCCAGTGGAATGACCAAATGGGATGAGGACTTACTAGATGCCAGAATTTTTTTGTCAATGGAAGACCCTTGCCATGTACTATCCAATGTCATATTTATCTGCACATGGTACAAAAATGGGTGAGCCATCTAATACTCAATGAGGGGTGCAGATAAATCAAATATATATAAACACATATATAATTATTGCACTACAAGTGTAAATAAATATTCAAACAAACATTTCCAATGTTAAGGGTAAATCAATCATCCCTAAGGAGTTTCTACATTGGTATATGTATCACTAGGCTTGTATTCAAATCTGTATCAGAATAAATATCCATAGGCACACACTAGTTGCCATAATACCATCTCCAATTCAAATCAAATTTTTCTAAGCCTATCTGAGGCTATATCATATTGCTCCCCAATCAAATCACAATCTTTGATTAGTTTTTCCCTGGAGATCATGATATCATGCATAGTGGCTAACCAGCAAAGTCAAATGACGCTTA
>NW_018397277.1:123564-123775 GCF_002168275.2 Theobroma umbraticum
GTTGGCAAAGAATCAAATCATGCAGGTGCCAAAGCAACAGGAAAAGAATCAGAGTCATCGTCCGGAGTAATCTCCCAACAAATGGCATCACTCGGAGTAATCTCAGGTAGGTGGTATTAAATACAAAGTCATCATTTAGAGTAGTCTCAACAATGGAATCAAAACATTGTAGGCGGGAATAACAAGCGAGAATAATACCACTGTCCTTACT
>NW_018397277.1:123875-124048 GCF_002168275.2 Theobroma umbraticum
GTTTTCGGTTGTGTAATTGGATTGCTTACTTCCTTTATAAAAAAAATTTTATTTAAATTGAGAAAACATGTTATCTTATCTAAATTGAGAAAAATATGTTTTTCTATCTAGTTTAAGAAAAAATATATCTTTCTTGTCTTAAATTAAGACAAACATATTTTCTTGTTTAAATT
>NW_018397277.1:124361-124547 GCF_002168275.2 Theobroma umbraticum
TATAACCATCCAATGACAAAAGGTGAAATTACTATTTTACCCTTTATATCCATTTTGTTCCTTAGTCTTAAATTTAATCCAATTAATGATTCAATACTCTAGTTCTAATCTTTTGAGTATCTAGACATGATAAGTAGCTAATTTATCAATCCATAGGGCCCAGATTAATCACCAATCTTCCTAAAA
>NW_018397277.1:125022-125155 GCF_002168275.2 Theobroma umbraticum
TAAAACAAACTAATCATCATATTATATAAATATTCTTTCATTATAAATAAATTAAATGAAATTAAACATGAGGATATGGTCCTTTTCAAGGCACCATAATCTCAAATTCCTAACAATTAATATAAATTTGGGT
>NW_018397277.1:125771-126013 GCF_002168275.2 Theobroma umbraticum
TCAAATATTCATTTTAATCTTATGCATTTTTAATTTTATCTAAAATCATCGATCAGACACTAAAATGCACCAGTAAGGTATTTGAATTCTTAAACTCAAAGTTTACTCCTACATTTCCTAGATCATATAAACTCTATACCGAGGATCGTCTCTCTACTATCACATGTGTTAAACTCCCCATCGATTTTCGACACAAGGTGTTTGCCACCACATTTGTTTTGATGGGATGGTAGAGTTTGGTG
>NW_018397277.1:126420-126684 GCF_002168275.2 Theobroma umbraticum
ATAGCCTCTAGATCCAAACGGTAGGCTTAACATAGGCGCAGAAGCAAGACAGGCCTTAAGCCTCAAGAAACTAGCCTCACATACATCAGACCAATCAAACTTAACTCCTTTTTGAGTGAGCCTCGTTAAAGGGGATACAATCTTGGTAAAATCTTTCACAAATCATTTGTAATATTTGACTAAACCCAAAAAGCTTTTGACTTTCATTATAGATGTTGGCATTGGCCAATTTCCATATTTTCTACTTTACTAGGATCAACCTAT
>NW_018397277.1:126784-126926 GCF_002168275.2 Theobroma umbraticum
GGGTTTTTCAAGCATATTTGAATCAATTTATGGTTGTATTTATAGATGACATTTTGGTGTATTCTAAGAGCCCAAAAGAACATGTGCCACACTTGAAAATCATTGTTGTGTTGCTTTTGTTTGTGTGATGTGAAATGTGCTC
>NW_018397277.1:127440-127612 GCF_002168275.2 Theobroma umbraticum
GTTCATGAAGTTTAAGACCTATATTGACCATGTATACTTAATAGGTGTATGTCTATCCTATTAATTAATCACCCACTTAACTTCTTAACATGGAATGAACATTCATTACTCAAATTTTGGTCATTTTAGATTATCTTCGTCAAGCATTTTAGATTATCTTTGTCAAGCATCA
>NW_018397277.1:127900-129349 GCF_002168275.2 Theobroma umbraticum
TCTGAAAGAGTTAAAGAGAGAAAATCAAATCTAGAGTGAGAAAATGATTTGTTGCAGCTTTTTGATCCTCCATGTCAGGACCCAAACTTGAAGGTCATGATCGGCGCATGAGCCTCGCAAGCCTACTAGACTCAAGAAAGCTTCAGAGTTCACAAGCATATAACACCAAACCAAGGGATTAGATGACCAAATATTCATAATAAATTTAAACATACATACATGATCCCTGGCACATAGTTTATACAAATGTTCATCAAGCCATACATTGGCCTATCAAGGTAGGTCCGTATACAACGACCCTTACACGTACAATATAACATGACACTCAGTGCCTACATACATCGAAGCCAACCATATGCGGAAGCTCTTGATAGACTCAGCAGAGTTACCAAAACAGGGGACCTACTGCATGCCAAAATCTATCTCTGGACGACCTTGACCACATAGCCCTATGGCCTATTTATCTGCATATGGTATACAAATGGGTGAGTGCTATAATACTCAGTGAGTGGTGTAGATAAACAAAATCATATATATACATTTAACACATATACTAAACATATGTATTGTCCGTACATCTGAGTGTTTTAGCAAACATCTTTGAATATCAGGCATATCGCTATCCCTAAAATCTTCAATGCGAGGGTATATCATTACCCTCAATATCTTCAAATTTCATCGTACATATCATTACGCTTACCCCCGAAACCAATCAAAGTTATCCAAATCATTCTCCACGGCACACGTAGTCACCGGAGCATCATATCATATTCATATCATATCTATCTAGGCCTTGCTATGGCTCTTTCAAATCATATGCAAATCAATCAACTAGTGGTCCCCCGTGAACATAATCAAGTCACTCTTGGTGGCCAACTAGTGGAAAACCAAATCACGCACAGGGCAAAGCCAATAACAAAGAACAAATCATGCACATGCCGAAGCAACTGGCAAAAAACTAATCACGCACAATGCTGGAGTAGTTGGTGGAGAAACAAATCATCAACCAAAGTAAACTCCAGATGGTTGGCATCATACACTATATGTTGGAATCACAAGTGGGATATAGACCATTGCCCTTACTTACCACCGTCCTTGAGGCACAAACCAAGTCACAGGATGTCAGACTCCACTCATCAACAAATCAGATCGATGTCCGAAATTGATCCCTCGAATGGAAACACAAGTACACAATTAAGGTCATCATGCCTTTATCATTCACATTTCCTTAATAGACCACAATCACATCCATCGAGCTTTAATTGTCATATGCTCGGTTATATTTTGGGCTCCTCTTAGTCTACAAAGCCTTATTCAATCAAATCATTTGGACATATCAAGCACCTAGGGTAATCCAATCTTAGGAGTTCAACATAGGCCCACAAACCTCCTAATCTAGGCTTACGCAAGATAGGTCACCCCATGTGGCTCACGTCATAACGCACAAAC
>NW_018397277.1:129449-129874 GCF_002168275.2 Theobroma umbraticum
GCTAAGTTTTCAAAATGTGAATTCTGGCTAAAAAAAGTCAGTTTCTTAGGACACATGGTGTTTGAACAAGGGGTACAGGTTGATCCCAGTAAAGTAAAAAATATGGAAATTGGCCAATGCCAACATCTATAATGAAAGTCAAAAGCTTTTTAGGTTTAGTCAAATATTACAAGTGATTTGTGAAAGATTTTACCAAGATTGTATCCCTTTTAATGAGGCTCACTCAAAAAGGAGTTAAGTTTGATTGGTCTGATGTATATGAGGCTAGTTTCTAGAGGCTTAAGGCCTGTCTTGCTTCTGCGCCTATGTTAAGCCTACCGTTTAGATCTAGAGGCTATACAGTGTATTGTGATACATCACAAATTGGATTAGGTTATGTGTTGATGTAACATGGGAAAGTCATAGCATATGCCTCCCGACAATTA
>NW_018397277.1:130121-130306 GCF_002168275.2 Theobroma umbraticum
CACCAAACTCTACCATCCCATCAAAACAAATGTGGTGGCAAACACCTTGTGTCGGAAATCGATGGGGAGTTTAACACATGTGATAGTAGAGAGACGATCCTCGGTACAGAGTTTATATGATCTAGGAAATGTAGGAGTAAACTTTGAGGTTAAGAATTCAAATACCTTACTGGTGCATTTTAGTG
>NW_018397277.1:130924-131038 GCF_002168275.2 Theobroma umbraticum
GAGACTATTACAACTATTACTGATACTCGAGTGGATGTGGGAACATTTAGCAATTGACTTTGTGACAGACTTACCACAAGCTAAAAGAAGAGGCTATGATGCCATCTAGGAAAT
>NW_018397277.1:131511-131655 GCF_002168275.2 Theobroma umbraticum
TCTGGCTATAGTGTCCAGATTACTTCTAACAAAATGAATGTGATTCACTTCTAGAGAATGATGAGTCTCAAATCATCGAAATGGTTGACTTTGAGTAATGACACCATGACATGAACTAGAATCATGTGAGAATCAAATTTAAGT
>NW_018397277.1:132001-132262 GCF_002168275.2 Theobroma umbraticum
GCCCTATGGATTGATAAATTAGCTACTCATCACGTCTAGATACTCAAAAGTTTAGAACTAGAGTATTGAATCATTAATTGGATTAAATTTGAGACTAAGGGACAAAATGGATATAAAGGGTAAAATAGTAATTTCACCTTTTGTCATTGGATAGTTATGAGGGTTCACAATATAAGGTTTACAATTAGACAAATAATAATTAATATCAAGTATTGAATCATTCTTGTAATTATAGTTAATCCAATAGTGCAACCATGAATC
>NW_018397277.1:132362-132474 GCF_002168275.2 Theobroma umbraticum
AGTTAATAGTAGCACCAAGTCAGCCATAGTGTCTTTATCCTTAATACGGAACATATAGGACTTATACACATACTTAGTCATAAACATCTATTCTAGAGGGGTTGTCATAATC
>NW_018397277.1:132788-132929 GCF_002168275.2 Theobroma umbraticum
TGTCTTACATATCCATTCTCAACCTCGACTAACTGCCACTGCATTGGGGAATCCCTCATCAAATGTCTAAATTGGCCATATCCAAAACATAACCTAGCTGCTCTATGGCACGGTCCAGCATGTACCTTCTCATGGTAACTA
>NW_018397277.1:133018-136176 GCF_002168275.2 Theobroma umbraticum
GTAAGAGTGGTTCCCTCATGACTCTAATGGTGTATGAGTGTTGGACTTTTAGTTATGTTAGAATCTCATAGGCTCTGTTCGCCTTGTGTTTAAGCTCTTTGACCTTGACCTTTTTCCATTCTTGATTCCATTTTCCTAGTTTCAATCATTTTAGTTGCATCCACCACCACCACATAGGTGACAAACCTCTGGGTGACAAAAACTCTGAATAACAGCTCAATTAATCCCCTAATAAACCTTTTAATCCTTTTTTGCTTAGTTAGGATCAAGTTAGGAGCATATAATTTGATAAAAAAAGCATCATATTTCGTCATCGTCATGTTCGAGGCTTGTATCAATGTATCAAACTCTTGTGCCTTAACATTTCTCATGCTCTCAAGCAAGAAGTGATCTATACAAGCTTTGACAAATTCCTTCCATGTCATTGGCTTTGACTTTGATGGTTTACTTCGCTTGAAGGAGATAAACCATATTCTAGAAACATCCTTCAGTCTAAGGCCCACTAATTCCACTGATCGATATGAGGAGCATCCCAAAGCTTAATTGATACATTCCATATCCTTTAAAAATCTCTACAGATCTTCCTCCGTATCTGAACTAGTAAATGATGAGGGTTTTAGCTTCATAAAATCTATCACAGAAACCTTAATAGCCTCTCTCTGATGTCCACACTAAGGCACATAGTCTGGATCTTGCAAACTAGAGTTAACTTATTCCTCATATTGTGCCTATTCTCTACTGTAGAACTTAGCAAATATATTAGCTAAACTTTGCAACCCTATTAACAAATCCTTTAGGGTGACAGCTCCTAATGTAGGTTAGTCATCCCCAGCTCCCACATTCTTATCACTCATATACATGTAACTAGGTTCTGCATTTCGAATGTGCCTAATAATTGTGTTTCTGCCACAGCTCCATGAAGAGGACACTCATGGTTGTTCCATAGGCTCATCCAGGGCATCTTGTTTTCCCGTAACCCTTAAGGCAGCTCTCATTTTAGGCGACATCCTATACTACGATAAAACGATACTATATTCAAAATTTTAAATTCCAAAATTTCATAGGTAGGCTTATTAAGAACTTGGGAATTAGTATAGCCTTAAGCTCATAATTCATGCTCTAGTCACAAACCATGAACAAGATTCCACACTAATCTCGGCACTCTGTTAACAAACTCAGAGTGACATTGGACACTCTAAACCTAAGCTCTAATACCAACTTTGTCATGACCCAACCCAAGGGTTCGTGACCGATGCACAAGCTTGGCAAGCAAAGCTCGTGAGACCCGACCAAGCCTCAAAATTTTGAATCAAATTCATAAATCATTAGCCACAGGTTTTTGAATCCATACTTTCATAAAATATTGAAACTTAAATGCATAAATCATTCCTTGGCAAATATTCTTTACATTATCATTTAACAATGTTCATAAGGCCATACATTGGCCAGTAAAGAGGGTTCATACTAAACAACCCTTAACACAAGTTCGATGGCATAGCGTGGCTACATGCATAACAATTATACCAAGTGCGGATGCTTGTGACAAAGTTAGTGGAGTGACTAAATGGGATAAAGACCTATCAGATGCCAAAATTGGCTTGTCACTTTGCCAAGCACTGTCTAGTGGCCTATTTATCTGCACATGGTACAAAAATAGGTGAGTCATCTAATACTTAGTAAAGTATGCCAATAAATCAAATACATATATATAAACACATAATTATTGCACTACCAGTGCAGATAAATATTCAAACAAACATCTCCAATGTTAATGATACATCAGTCATCCCTAAAAAGTCTCCACATTGGTATAAGTATCACTAGGCTTATCCTCATATCAGTATCATAATAAATATCCATAGGCATATGCTAGTTGCCATAATACCATATCCAATTGAAATCATATTTTTCTAAGCTTATCCTAGGTTATATCATATCACTCACCAATCAAATCACAATCTTTGATTGGTGCTTCCCCAGGCATCATCAAATCACGCATGGTGGCCAGCTGACGGAGTCAAATCATGCTCAGGGCAAAGTCGCTGGTGGAGAATCATATCAGGCGCATCTAGGAGCAACAAGTAGATAATCAGATTCATCGTTCAGAGTAATCTCCCAATGGTTGGCATCACCCAAAATAATCTCAGGCAAGCACATCAAATACAAAGTCATCATCTGAAGTAGTGTCAATGGATGGCATCAAAGCACTCCAAGTAAGAATCACAAGTAGGGCCAATACACCGTCCTTGCTTACCACCATCCTTGCTGGCACACATAGTCATAAGGCACAGGAGTCCACTCAATCATCATATCAAATCCATGTTCGAAATTATCATCATCGAACGAGTCATCGATAACTCTATGATATAGAATTATTTGGGCTTAATTTTAATAATAATTTAGCTTAGTTGTTGTAGTAATGCATAGAATTAGTAGACTTTATTTAATCATTTTAAATTAGTTAATTTAGGTGAGTCAATCAAATCTTAGTTAATTTTATGCTTAATTTGTGTTAATATGGTTAGGATAGGTTGTTATTGAATTGTTTGTGCTTTTCTAGGTGTTTGATGAAAGAAGAATTTTAATGGAAAAAGAAGAGCAATTTTGAGGTGCAGACCTCCACTGCACATATATCGATATTTCGGCTATAACTCTCTCTACAGAGTTCCAAATGAGATGATTCTTAGACCATTGGAAAGATAAGAGAAAAACTTATAATTTTATTTTTAATTAGTTTGCCTATTTGGCCATAAAAGGTAGTCAAAGTTTTGTTAAAGTTGACCTACTGTAGTAGTCCTGTAATAAGTATGATTTTTATTAATTAATTGGGCAAGGCTGCAGCCCACATACTTTGATGAGGAAATCCTAGTTGGAATTGACTTCTTTCTTCACCCAACTTGGCCAAACTTCAAAGCCCTATAAAAACAACCTTTCGGAGGACTTTGAAGAAAAAAAAAGAAGAAAAACATTAGATTGACAACTGAGATTCAAGTCACAAAATCATTGAAAAAAAAGTCTCATTGGAGCTGAAAGGAAATTGAAGGATTCAAGAAGATTTAGAGATCAAGAGTTTCAGTCTTGGAGATTCTTTATTCTTTATTTTTCCTAGTTTAGTTTCAATGTTTAAAGTTTATTTGATGATGATGTATGACTTGATT
>NW_018397277.1:136192-147400 GCF_002168275.2 Theobroma umbraticum
TAGTCTGATTTATTTATCTCTCTTTTACTTATGTTTGATCAATTTAGGTTATTTATGTTATTCTATTCTTAATGCTTCTAATCGCCTGATCAGCAATTAGATTGAATTGGAAACCTAGTTTAAACATTGACGAAGGAGATTTAGGTAGACTTAGAATAAAATAGCATATGATCGAAGGCACTTAGTTGATTAGGTGATTTAATTTGCATATAGGGTAGACAAACACCTATAAGCTATACGTAGTCAAAATTAAAACATGAACTTAATGGATCTTTCTTCAATTTAATTTGCATAGACATATAGTAAATTAATCAGGAAAGGTATTTTTATGAGAAACTCAATAAAAACTTATAAATAATTTAGGACTCTAGGTTAGTAACTTAATCCATTAAATTAAGTTAAGAAAGAGAGGCAATAATCAAATGAAGTATTGAGGGACATCATAATCTTAGGTTTGGTAAGGTTTGGTAGTTAAGTGAGTTTTATAAAATAAATTTAATATTTAATTTTAGTTTCAATTTATTAGTTTTAATTTTTCTTTTTAATAATTTTAAATTTAATTGTTTGAATAAGATTAAGGTGCTAGAATTTTAGTAGTTAGCAATAAGGGATTAATTTAATTCTTTGTGGGAACGAATTTTATTTACTACTATATTACTTATTAACGACACGTGCACTTGCATGAGAAATCAACAACCGCCACAAATCCACATACGAGACCATCATGCTTTAGGTATCTCGTACACCATAATCTTTATCAAAGATCACTTTTATGTTCACAGGGTAATCTACTTGTAGGCATCCATCATACTCACTAGGATTCCTAGTTTAGGCTTAACAAGCATAGGCCACTATGTGGCTGTCACTAAGCAAATAATACAGCGCATATAATCATATACATGCATATATTGTTCTCTAGCCTAATCATGTTCTTCTAGTCCTACATACATATTCTAGTACCATGGCAGGGCATCTATAATGCATCATGCATCACATGTATTTTAACTAAATGCACTCACAGTGACAGTCAAAGGCATATCCACAACAAAACTCCAATTCCTAGCCTTTAACCGTCTTTTAGCTCACCAACAAGTTAGGTACCTTCAACTTTCCTTTAAACACATCAAAACATTCAAATAATATATTTTTCCGAACTTTCCTAACTTCTGAAAATATCCAACTTTTCAAAAATAACCAAATTCAATATATAAGCTCAAATCCTTCAACAATGAGCTATGCCCTTACCTTAATAGCTGGATTGCCTAAATCTTAGCTTCAAATCCCTAGCAAATTTAAGAAAGAAAATCTCACCATAGCTAGTCCAATTCAAATTTAAGTTATTAATCGATAAAATTGAAAATCAATAAAAAAATGCTTAGCCTTACCTCTAGAGGCATTTGCCAAGCTCTAATATACTCTAAATAGTTCTAAAAATTAGTTAAAGAGGTTAGGTTTGAAAGAAAAGGTTTTTTTTTGTTTTTAGCGCTAAAATGGTAGCCATGGCTCCTTTATTTTTTCATTTACGGGGTGATCTATTGATAGATAAAAGGCATCTATCAATAGGTCCCCTTAAAAATTTTGGGCATTGACTTTCATTTATCAATAGATTCCTCAAATCTATCGATAAATTGTTCCTTAGCCCCTTCTATTTTTCCCCATTTGGCCATCTATTGATAGATTCCTAGGATCTACCAATAGATGCTTCTCACTTTGATTTCCACTAATTTAATATGGCCATCTATCAATAGAAATTGAGGATCTATTGATAGTTTTTAGGCTTCTTTGCTTTGCAAAGTTCTTGAGTGGTCATCTATCGACAGTTAAGTGAATCTATCGATAGATGTTCATCCAACTTGGTTTCCTTAGGCCTTCTATTTTGTATCTATCGATAAATCTAGAGCATTTATTGATAGATCATGCCTAGAATGCACATTTTCCACATGTTTGAATCTTCAATCTCATTCTTTTGGATGCTTAATTCATTTTCAGTAGTCAACACACTTAAGATCTTTCATGTAACTCAAAATCTTTCATAAAAATCCTCAAATATAATCACATACATACTCATTTACATCAAACTTCAAATTTATTCATCAAATCACTTGGCCAACATCAAATATAGACCATATCAAAATCAAGGGTGTTACAAGTATAAAATACTTGCTACCAACCATTTATCATGCATATTTTGAGATATATTTATATATACAAATTTCACATTGAAAATCAAACTAAAAATTCAGAGACAAATATCCAATTATTTATTAGACGTGGAGTCTTCAATCTCTAGTATTATTCAAAATAAAGAATCTGATTAATTTCTTTGCATGACTTGATCTTGAACAATTCTTCACACTTCAAAGTTCAATGACTTGAATACTTGATCTTGAGTGATTCTTCATGCTTCAAGGGTCAAACAACTTGAAAACTTGATCTTGAACAATTCTTCATGCTTCAAGGCTCTACAACTTGATCCTGGATGATTCTTCATGCTTCAAAGGTCTACAACTTCATCTTGAAAACAAGTTGGAGCCTAATATTGAGCCTAATAGTAGCTTTTCTTCACTTGAGACTTGAGACTTTGGCAAAGCTTCTAATATTCAAAAATTTTCCTGTTTTGAATTTTTGAATGGTCCCTAATCGCTTGGAATAGCACTGTGGGCTAGATGAGAGACTTACATGAGAATTTAATCTCTTTGAATTTATCTCTAAATTATTTTAATTTAATTAGAGATAAATTATGTTGACTCATCGATAGTCATTTAATCAGTCAAACTCTGAAATTTTGAGTTTTGATTTGCTAAATTTTCATTTTATCTCTAAATTATCTTAATTTATTTAGAAATAACTTGGATGGCCAAACTTTCATTTTATCTCTAAATTATCATAATTGGAGATAAACTAAATAAAAAATTGGTAAATTTTAATTGGCCAAATTTAAATATTGTCTTTAAATTATATTTATTTATTTAGAGATAAATTGCATGATCAATAAATTTTAGTTGGTCAAATTTAGATGTTATCTCTAAAATTTTTTCAAAGGATAAATATAGAACCCATAGGTGAATTTTAGTTGGGCAATAAATTAATTATAGAAAAGAAATACCCTAACCCTTTTTGCTCTCCCCTTGGTGCCCGTTTCTATTTTTTTTCTAAGTTTTAATTTATTTTTGTACGCTAGGTAACAACATTGCTTTTGGGATATTTACTTGCATCCTTTTCAAACATTAAGTTTTAAAAAATAAAATTTCACAGGCTTTTCTTTTCAATCTCCTTTTTGTGCTTCTTTCACGGTCGAATGCTTACAACATCTAGTAAACTTTTCTTTTTACATTTTGGGATTTGTTCAATTTTATACATATTGAAGAAAATTATATGGAAGCTTCTTAGTAACCCAAGGAAAGAAACCTGTACCTAAAGAATATAAAATTGAAACTAGTGACAAAATAACAAGGCAAACACTACAACCTAGCAGCTCGACGATAGATAAAGGATACAAGTTCAAATAGTTCCCAAGATTTAGTAGAATAGACAATAGAAGAAGGATACAAGTTTAAATGGTTCCCAAGATCATTAAATGCAACCCTCTTTAGGTAACTTCATTGCACGTACACCAACTTTGCATACCTTGTCCTTACAAGCAACCTTAAAACGAGCATGACTTGACCTTTTAACTCTTATCTTGAACTACTTTTTTAATGCCAACATGTTCAAAGCTCGTTTCAATTAAGCTTTCAATGAAAACCTTTTTCTTCTGTATAAGTGGTCTTCGGTTGATGTGGAATCCTCAATTGTAGCTATTTTGAAGGAGAACATTTCTACACTTCGAATAAGCCACATACGAAATACCCTTGCATTTTCCCTTTCTGATCACTCTCATCGGGCATTCTATCAGCCAAATAAATCTCGTCGTCACTATCAATGGGGTTATTATATATAGGGTCATCGCACTGAACATCTCCTACATATATACCTTGAGCATGTTTTGTTCCACCTTCAACAACATTGCAATTCAGAATGTCACTATTGTAAATCCAATCATTCGACCACCCATCAGTGCCCTTATTAAAATCTTCATCAAAGCTATTTTCACCAGCAAGGAACCTTTCATCCTCAACATGATTAGATGTAGCGTCGTGATTAGATGCAACGTCATGCTTGAGCGTCGTAGTGTCATCCTCTAGCTTTGCAGTGTCATCCTCCATCATCACAGTAGCATTTGAAAATGACATCACACTTTCTAAAGTCTCACTTGACAGCTGCATTGGTGAGATAGAAGTAAGTGATTGGTTCGATACACATGCTGATCAAAATTGTGCAGCCAACTGTTGTGAGAATGTTGTGTGTGTACTGGGCTGCACAAACTCATGTGCATACATCGAATACCATTGTTATGGGTTAAGGATTGAATGCTGCAGTGTACGTGAAGCAATGTAAATCTCAATCTAATTGACTTGATTACCATATTCTATAGCTTCTTCATGTGGTATAATAGTTGCTCTAACATTTTTCTAGCATTCCTTAATAGTGACGTACATTACAGGATCATTTCTCTGGTCTATCAAAATTAATGCAACATCCTTATCATCCTTTATAATTGGCTGTGATAGCTTTGTGGGTATACTAATCAATGCAAGTAACTCTATTTCCTTAGTCTGTGTGAGTTTACCCTAACAACCTCTTCAACCAACTTCACTCCTTATGTTGGTTAACTCTATTTCCTTACTCTATTTCCTTATGTTCATACACATGTCAAGGAAAGAAGTAGAAGAAATATTGGAATTTTAAAAGTAATGGAAGGACTCAATAAAAAGAATGAGAACTTAGGAGGGCTAAATGGTGATTTCACTATTTAGCTTGGTCAAAGCTCACAAAGGCAGCTTTGACTTTTCTTTCTCTCATTCTTTTTTCACATGGCCGGTCATCCATGTAATGGTTGTTGGTAAAATTGGTACATGTAGGGAAAGAAAGGATTTGAAAAGAATTAAAGGAAAAAAAAAGACAAAGAAACCTACATATGTTGACTAACCAACTCACCTTGAAACTTCTTGAATTTTCTTCATGCTTCCATCCTTTGACCGCCAAAAAGGGAGAGACCTTTTCTATTTTTTTTCTACTTATCATGTCCCACACTAGAACTTTCTCTTTCCTTTGTCATTTAGCATTTTCTTCTTTCTTTCTTTCACCCACCGTCACTTGCACCTTGTGAAGAATTTCTTCTTCCCAAATTGTGGCTTCACCATACTTAGCCAAACCTCAAGCTCTTTTCTCCATTTTCTCCCTTGGTTCTTCCCTTTTATCTTTCTCCTCATGAAGTTCTTTCCTCTTCCTTCCCCATAGCTGAAATTGAGGTGGATTGGTGAGTTGATTCAAGATTTCTGAGGTAAGAAAGTAGGAAATTGTTAGTTGGTTGAAAGTCTGCTTTTAAATTGACTTTTAAAGTATAGTTGGTGGCAGCAAAGGAAATTTAGGTGAAAGAACTGGTACTTTGGAGTGGGGAAGATGCAGCAAAAATCAGGAAATGTGCACTTGAATTGGTAGTCAATTTAGCATCCCAAAAATTCTAAGGTGAGTAGGGGGTGCCTATTTCAAAATATCCTATAAATCAGTATGTAGTTATATAAGTAGTTGTGAATATGAAATGATTTATTTTCAATGCAAATTGTGGAAAGCATGAGCTGGTAGTATCTTAGGAAATTGTGAATGCTGAATGCTTAAAATGGATTTGACTATATATATATGTATACGATTTATATATGTAAAGAATTTAAAAAACGGGAAGCAAGCATTTTCAATGTTTTGGTTGTCAACAATGTGCCTTGTGAGATTTGTGAAGTGCATTCATGAATAAATCTTTATTCACCATGCAGATTAGGCACTAAACCTAGGCAAAAAGATTTACATATCAAGAGGATACAAAAATCGATTTTAGAATGCTACTTTGACCGATATTTTGAAAAAAAAAATGGTTTAAAATGATCCTTTGAAAACTTGATGTGATTTCTAAATGGTTTTAAGGAACCAGGAGATTTGAGAGTAGGTCAGTTGTCACTCCAGGTAATTGTGACCCTTGTGCACAAGCAACCTCTAGCTAGAGAACCTTTGGGCAGCCAACAAGCTGGTAAACATGGCTGGGGCCAATGTCTGTGATTTTACATTGATTATATGCGGTTACGACCGCTTGATTTTTCTTCGATGTCGGCCAACATCTTTGAGATAGCCATGGCATGTGGGGATCCGGTAGAGCATAGCACTTGGATGATATGATGGGGAAGTGGGTCCATGTGTTGCTATTTTCGTACCTACTCGAGAGTGAACTCTTTTGGTTTTCACGTAAGTAGTTTTACACGATGAAAAATAATAGTTTGCTACTGCTCCTTTTTACTTATGTGGCAGCATTGATTTACTGCTATGCATGATGATAGTCGATTACTTTAAATCCGTTTTTGAATGGTTAATTAGCATGAATGTATTAAATTGCATATAAGGCACAACTTCTCATTTTTGAATAAATTACTGGTATATGTATATTCTTATGTTTTTAAACTTTCAAACCTTCTGCTTCTAGGTTGTTTCCCATCTACAACCTACTCACGGGGTCGATGATCACTAAGTCTGCGAGACTCACCCCACTTTATTTTCTTTTGTAGATAAGTAATCAGTTTTAAGATTTTGTTCAGCATCTTGAAGTTGGCTACAATCTAGGTAATGGCATCTCTAGACTTTCACTCAGAGTCGCTCCGCTGCCTAGAGGTCATTGTGTATAAAATAATCTAGGTTGTAAAAAAAAAAATTGGTAGTCTTTAAAGATGTAAATGCTAAAGCGTAAGATTCTGTGGAAATGTTTAAATACTATGACTGGTTGTACATGTAGTTATTAAATTTAGATGTTTGTATCAAATAGTTATGTTTTAATTAAATGTGAATAATTGGTGTAAATAATTATTGGTGTTAATATGTGAGGTGATGTGGAGATCAAATTAAGGCTTGCTTGAGATTTGGTGAGTTCACTCACAACTCTCGAACATCGGTAGCAATTGAGGGGAAGAGGTCGTTACAGTGTGTAGTGAACATGGCAACTAGCAAGTAGCAAATCTGTAAAAATGGAGTTTAGAAATATTTAATTTGGTATAGCATGTAGCACATTGTTTCTAAGCATCCATGGCGTGTAGCATACTTGTTATACACATGGCTTGTAACATAGTGTGAACATTGTGTGTAACAAAATGTCTTTACGATGTTGTAAGCCATGTGCATAATAAGTATGCTATAAGCCATCAATGCTCAAAAATAGTGTGCTATATGCCATACAAAAATAAATATTTTTACACGACATTTTTTCAGATTTTGCTACAGCTTTCTCGCCATGTTGACAACATGCCATGCCATTTTAATATGTATTTTACAGGCTATTTTAGATACAATTGCCACATGCATACATGCACATGGTGTAATAGCTTTGTCCACTATTCTAATCTAAATTCAAAGTTTAAGACATGCATGGACTAGGTTTTCCACCAATTTTGTGTTTGTGTGATAAGCAATAACCCAAACAACAAACCCTGATGTCATATCTACTCTTGGGTCTGTATATTGATGACAATATGGAGAAATGGTGAGGGGTAGACCACAGCACGATGATGATGGTGCTGAAATTAGAGATAACTGGGTTTAGGAGAAGGAGAGCTGCGAGAGTTCAGGGAGATGAGAGACCTGATAGAGATAAGAGAGCATTTATTTTGTTTGTATTGCAGGAAGAAGGGAGATATATAAGGATTAATTCCACCGTAATGTTTTGAAGGCTATTTTTGCTAAGAAAGCTGAGAGAGTTCAAGGAGTTGAGAGAGCTGGTGGAGATGAAAGAGCATTTAATTTGTTTTTATGGTGGGAGGGAGGGGGGTATATAGGGATTAATTCCTTAGTAATGTATTGAAGGTTATTTTGGTTAACTCATGGCTAAAATTGGCCAAAAATAATTACCTTTATGACGATAGCTATTTTTGAAATCGCCTTATGAGGAGGGTTATTTCTTATAATTTTTCCAAAAAAAAATTACACAACCAATACTTATATTTATTTTTTATAATACATTATTTATTGTCGTTTTCCTTTTAACTCCTACCTAATCTAAATATAATGAATCTGATATACATACCCCCGTTACATTTTAAGTTTCTAAGAACTATTTTGCATTTTCAATTCTTTTTTCCTCACCTTGCTTGTTCTGTCCATGCTTGCTTCTTTATTGCTTCCTTTTCGTCCATTCTTCTTGGCCTCCTCTACCCGTCATGTCAAGGGTGTTCAAGTCATTTTATTGGAACAAACACTGGGCTTAAGAAACTTCTTCAAACACCTGACTCAGGCTTGTCAGAAAAGTTCAAAGATTTTTTGTAAAAGGAACAAGATGATACTAGAGAAGAGCAAGAAAGATGAAAGTAAAGAGAGAAAGGGGGCAAAGGGCTTGAAAGGAAAAACAAGAAGTCGAAGAAGGCTGGAGAAGAAAAAGAACAATTATCACTTTAGGAAAGCACAATGAAGGAGTTGAGAGATAAGTGTTTGGCATGGTAGCATTAAGGTTGTCTACAGTGAGGATTGTGCCACTAAGGATCAACTTGTCACCCGTTGGACTAACTCTGTCTCCAAGTCACCTTTCTTCTGCCTTCTATTTTTCTTTCTGTTATAGTGTGTTTTCAAGGCCAGCTCTAAGGTAAGGCAAGCAAAGCCCTTGCTTTAGGCCTCAAATTTAATAGGCCTCACAATATTATAATAATATAATTAATTTATACTAAAAATATATAAAAATTAAAATAATTAATAAAATATTTACCTATCCTCTAATGTGTAATAAATATGTATTTCTCTCACTTCTCACCTTTCTCTTAATTCTCAACTATTTATCTCATTTCTCATTAAAAATACATAAAAATCAAATAATTAATAAAATGACATATTTTTACAAGTCCCTAATTATGTGCCTAATAATTCTCAATTTCCACAATGATATTAATTTTCAACTATTTCTCCTATTCCCAATTAACTAACAATAATATGCATTTAATGATCTATAGCTATTTCAATAAAAAAAAGTCTCATTTTCCTAATTTTTTTAAAAAAAGCCTCAAAATAGCTTTAGCCGCTTGAAGTTATTGAGTCGTCCTTGTATGTTTTCATGTGTGATCGGTGATTGAACATCATTCCATTTGGTTTAATTTACTTCCAATTTCTGATGGTAATCAAAATGATCATTAAAACCATTAAGTTTTTTACATGGTGCTATGATATTATACCATGGTGGCAGTGGATATTCATTGCTAAGGGATCCACACAGATAAGCCTATCAAATGGTGAAAAAGGTTTGGACTACATTAGAAAAAGAGAGTAAACAAATCTTCTTACCTATTCTTTTTTTTTATTTAATCCATTACAATACTTGCCTGTAAAGTACGTCTGGAGTTGAAAAATCGAATATTCTCCTTTGATTCACCAGAAATGAGTTCCGTTTGGAATCGAAATCCACTATCAGGGTCAAGGTCGCTACCAGAACTCTCCAGGATTTTCCATTCTTTCAATCAACTTGTTCCTTTTTGTTTTGTTTATTTTCTGTTGAGAGTTAATTGTTCTCGAAATTTCTATAATTTACATGAAAATTCTCTTCACGTTCGATGTTTTTATGTGTGTTTGAATACTTCTAATCTGATTTAGTGTTGAAAAATTTTACATGATTAAGTTGACTGTGAAATGTTATGTTGATTAATTAGATAATTATTATATGATTTTAGCATGGAAGTTCATTTTGAATGATTTGTAGTGAGGAAAGAAAGAAATGACAAGTGATGATCATCGGAGGGACTTTCACGTCATTTCCTTTTAAATATTAAAACCATATAGTTGAGTTTAAGATGATTGTTCCATTTCTATTTTTAGTAACAAATTCTACATGTCAGTTGATCAATTCAAAGTTTTTCCCTACTTTTAAGTTATTTATCAAGCTACCGTCCTCTAAGGACTAGAAGATTTTTATGTTAGAAAGAAATCAACTGTCTGCTTTTTTGCCCCTCTGTTGGCAGATTATTTTATTGAATTGAAAAAGACATTATTACATTAATCCAAGCTGTATAGCGCTGTTTTGCTCCCATTTTAATAATAGAGAGTATATTGTTGTTGTTTATGTGTCCATGAGATAATAATTTAGTTTTTGCATTTGCAAGAACAACACTTTCTTGTGCATGCCAACTCGTCATATCCAATTTATTTGAACCTTCTTTGGCCCTTTATCATTAGTAATTATGGTATTGGTAATGCAGTTTGGTAAATTGTTGGTTTGGATTCTACCACTAATTTCTTTCTTTTTGTTGGTGAAATAGGTGGAGGGAAAGACTGTTAAGGCACAGATATGGGACAGGGCAAATGGTGTTGATGTAATGTCAGTGTCCGTTGGAGCTGACTCACCACTGGTATACAATGAAGACCCTATTGCCATTGGTGTTTTCCATGCCATGAAAAATGGTATATTGACATCAAATTCTGCTGGTAATTCTGGACCATGGCCATATTCAGTTTCCAATTATGGGCCCTTGACATTCACTGTTGCTGTGAGCACCATCAACAGAAAATTTGTTGCCAAAGCAGTACTTTGGCAATGCACAAGTTACCAATGTGAGTAGATTGCAGCCACTTTAAGTGCATTGTTCCTTTTCCCCGTAATCAAGGCTAACTTTTGTCCTTCATCCTTGAAGGGACTTTCCATTAACAGCTTTGAACTTCATGGAAAATTAACAGCTTGTGTTGCAGCTCTATTGTTTATGTTTGTTACTAACTAGCCATATTGGTATTTTTGTTGGGATTCGATCTCATGCTCAAATAAGAAAATAATCAAAAACAAAAATATTATGCAGTGGAATAATAAACTAACATTTAATCAGAGAACCAACCGAATCTTACAGGATCAATGTTTGTGTTTTTTCATGTAACTTTCAAATTACATAAAATAAATCTATCACATGTAAACTACTTTGGATGATTATGGACTTTAACTACACTAATTTCCTTAAGCCATTAAAGGAAACTAACTTGGTCAAAACTAGGGGATTGCATATAAGAATCTTCAAAATTTGGTTGTAATCTCCTTGTCATCCTTTGCACCTTGGATTTCCATCATCAATTTTTGCAAAATTCAATTCCTAATCTATCCTAATTCTAATTACATTT
>NW_018397277.1:147573-147777 GCF_002168275.2 Theobroma umbraticum
CATAATCATCCATATATATTCATCAATATGAATAAAATTTAAAGACATGTCTCACTCAAATTGTTAATTATATGAGGTATTTGAGATTAGCAATTTTCAACATTTGAATTTTACCAATTTCAAATTTTTGAGTAACCATTTAATTATACATAGATGGAAACTTCTTTCATATATGGTAAGTATTACTAATCAAAATTAGTAATT
>NW_018397277.1:148023-148484 GCF_002168275.2 Theobroma umbraticum
GTCAAATTAGAATTATCTTCTTGTTAGAAGTCAATTCAAAACAAAATTTGTCCATAAATATTTAGACTCCCACTACTATTAGGAATCCAATTCCTAAATTAATGTTGTCTTAAATTATTTAATTTTAGCACCCTTAAATGAAGGAAACACATTCCATAATTTATTGAATAAATTATTAATTCCATAAATATTTAATTGGCTAATAAAGATATTTTAACTTTCATACTCTCAGAAATCACATTTCTTTATTTGTGGATGTTAATGCACCATCTTTGACATTTTTAATTTTAGGAATCATATTCCTTAAATTAAATGTGTCAAAAATCAGCATAATTATGGAGCTAATTCCATAACTTATCCTTAACCAATTAACTAATTTAATTGATCATTTGTTGTTGTAAAATTTGGACAAATTCTATGTCTTAACCAAGACAGTGTCCTACTGCAAACAGCAACAGACA
>NW_018397277.1:148584-148811 GCF_002168275.2 Theobroma umbraticum
AAGGTTATTTTTATAGGACTTTGAAGTTAGACCAAGTTGGGTGAAGAAAGAAGTCAATTCCAATTGGGATTTTCTCATCAAATTAATAAAAATCATACTTATTCTAGGACTGCTACATTAGGTCAACTTCAACAAAACTTTGACCACCTTCTAGAGTGAAATAGGCAAACTAGTAAACACAAAAGTTATAACCTTTTCTCTTATCTTTCCAATCATCTAAGAATAAT
>NW_018397277.1:148821-148947 GCF_002168275.2 Theobroma umbraticum
CTTTTGCAGAGAGAGTTATAGCCAAAATATCGAAATATGTGCAGTGGAGGTCAGCACCATAAAGTTGGTCTTCTTTTTCCACTAAAATTCTTCTTTCATCAAGCACCTACAAAAGCACAAATAAAT
>NW_018397277.1:148957-150099 GCF_002168275.2 Theobroma umbraticum
CTATCTTAACCACATTAACACAAATTACGCATAAAATTAACTAAGATTTGATTGACTCACCTAAATTAACTAATTTAAAATAATTAAATAAAATCAACTAATTTTTATGCATTACTACAAGAACTAAGCAAAATTATTATTAAAATTAAGCCCAAATAACTGTATATCATAGAGTTATCAATGACCCATTCGATGATGATAATTTCGAACATGGATTTTTTATTAGGATTGAGTGGACTCCTACGCCTTGTGACTATGTGTGCTTGTAAGGATGGTGGTAAGCAAGGACAGTGTATTGGCCCTGCCTATGATTCCTACTTGCAGTGCTTTGATACCATCCATTAACACTACTTCGGATGATGACTTTGTATTTGATGCGCCTAGCTGATATTACTCTAGGTGATGCCGACCATTGGGAGATTACTCTGAACGATGAATTTGATTCTCTACTCGTTGCTTCAAGATGCGTGTGATTTGATTCTCCACCAGTGACTTTGCCCTGAACATGATTTGACTTCATCGGTTGACCACCATGCGTGATTTGATGATGTCTAAGGAAACACCAATCAAAGATTATGATTTAATTGGTGAGCATTATGATATAGCCTCAGATAAGCTTAGAAAAATTTGATTTCAATTGGATATGGTATTATGGCAACTAGCATGTGCCTATGGGTATTTATTATGATATTGATATGAGGATAAGCCTAGTGATACATATACCAATGTGGAGACTCTTTGGGGATGACTGATGTACCCTTAACATTGAAGATGTTTGTTTGAATATTTATTTGCACTGGTAGTGCAATAATTATGTGTTTTTATATATTTGATTTATTGACATACTTTGCTGAGTATTAGATGACTCACCTATTTTTGTATCATGTGCAGATAAATAAGCCATTGGACAGTGCTTGGTTAGGTGACAAACCAATTTTGGCATCTGATAGGTCCCCATCCCATTGGGTCACTCCACTAAGTTTGTCACAAGCTTCCACACTTGGTATAATTGTTATGCATGTAGCCACGCTATGCCATCAAACTTGTGTTAAGGGTTGTTAGTATGAACCTTCCTTAAAGGCCAATGCATGGCCTTATGAACATTGTTAAATGATAATGTAAAGAATATTTGCCAAGGAATG
>NW_018397277.1:150132-150254 GCF_002168275.2 Theobroma umbraticum
ATGATTTATGATTTTGATTCGAAATTCTGAGGCTTGGTCGAGTCTCACGAGCTTTGCTTGCCAAGCTTGTGCATCGGTCATGAACCCTTAGGTTGGGTCATGACAAAGTTGGTATTAGAGCC
>NW_018397277.1:150348-151073 GCF_002168275.2 Theobroma umbraticum
TGTGACTAGAGCATGAATTATGAGCATGAGGCTATACTAATTCCCAAGTTCTTAGTAAGCTTACCTATGAAATTTTGGAATTTAAAATTTTGAATATGGTATCGTTTTGTCTTGGAACAGGATATCACCTAAAATGAGAGCTGCCTTAAAGGCTATGGGAAAACAAGATGCCCTAGACGAGCTTGTGGAACAACCATGAGTGTCCTCTTCAAGGAACTGTAGCAGAAACACAATTATTAGGCACGCTCGAAATGTAGAATCTAGTTACATGTATACAAGTGATGAGAATGTGGGAGCTAGGGATGACTACCCTACATGAGGAGGTGTCACCCTTAGAGGATTTATTAGTAGGGTTGCAACGTTTGGCTAATAAATTTGCTAAGTTCTATAGTAGAGAACAAGCACAATATGAGGAATGAGTTAACTCTAGTTTGCAAGATCTGAACTATGTGCCTTCGTGTGAACATCAAAGAGGGCTATTAAAGTTACTTTGATGGATTTCATGAAGCTAAAACCCTCATCATTTACTAGTTCAAATACAGAGGAAGATTTGTAGAGATTTTAGGAGGATATGGAATGTATCTATCTAGCTTTGGGATGCTCTTCATATCGATCAATGGAATTGGTGGGACTTAGATTGAAGGATGTGGCCAGAATATGGTTTATCTCCCTTAAGTGAAGTAGACCATCAAGGTCAAAGCCAATGACATGGGAGGAATTTGTCA
>NW_018397277.1:151083-151315 GCF_002168275.2 Theobroma umbraticum
AGATCAGTTATTGCTTGAGAGCATGAGAAATGTTAAGGCACAAGAATTTGATACATTGATACAAACCCCGAACATGACGGTGATGAAATATGACGTTTGCTTCATCTAATTGTATGCTCCCAACTTGATCCTAACTAAGCAAAAAAGGACTAAGAGGTTTCCTAAGGGATTAATTGAGCTGTTATTAAGAGTTTTTGCCACTCAGAAGTTTGTCACCTATGTGGCAGTGGTG
>NW_018397277.1:151415-152613 GCF_002168275.2 Theobroma umbraticum
CTATGTCTTAACCAAGACAGTGTCCTACTGCAAACAGCAACAGACATGTCCTAAGTACGTGGCATTATGGTGGTGTATCTTTAAAAATTTAATTCCAATAAAATTTATTCTGGAAGATAACTCATGGAACTGTTCCAGAATAAATTTTTAGGATTTTAGGACGTGATTTTTCTTTTCAAAAAATTCAAAAACAGTGACCGTTATCTGAAGGTGGTAGAATTGGTTTTTGAGTCCTTTTGAAATTCTTTGTGACTAAAAGTTTCGGTTTTGTCTTACTTTTAAAGCTATTTGGTGGCATAAAATCAGGAATTTAATTCTGAATTAAATTTTCCTTGATAGACAACTTACGGAACAATTCCATAGTAATTTTCTAGGATTTTACGAAACGTTTTTGGCTGTCAAAAAAATTCAAAACCGTGGCTTGCTGCTGCAATGGCAGCAACGGTTTTGACTCCACCAACTCAGTTTTATGAAGGCTTAATTCTAAGGATTTAAATCCTTAAAGTTCTTAACAACAATTTGGATAATTTACGGAACCTTTCCATAAAAAAATCCTCAGCCAATTAGTGCAACTAATTACACAAATTTAGGCCTTTCTAGTTTGCCAAGTCAAACAAAACCGTGATTGTCAGAGCTGCAAATGGTAGCTGTTTCAGCCACATTATGGTAGCGTTATTTCCACCATTAGCCACACATAATCACCCATCTTGGAAGATTTCCAATGTATATTGATCCCTTAATTTTGCTCCATTTTATGAAGCACTTAAACCTCACTTTTATGGCTGAAAATGGACCAATACCATGGATGGACAGAATTGGATTTTGCCATTTAAGTCACACCATAATGTCATGAGATCGAATCTTTCTTTGCTATATTAATTTGTGCATCTCATGCACTTGTTAATCTGCAATATTTTTACATTAAAATGAGTTTAACTTATGAAAAATAAATTTTAAAATTTACAATTAAAATCTATCTAGAAATCAAAATAACTAAAACAAATTGTAAAACAATAAAACTTACTACTTTGTGTAAAACAAAACCCAAAGACCTCATATTCCTTTTCAACAAGGCATTAACAACAATAGCCATAAAATGTATTAAAATCGAACCAAGGAAGGTTGCATTACCATTGATGGGTTTGGCTATGGACAGCATACTCAAAATACACAGCAGAAAGAAAATTAAAACTTTAGA
>NW_018397277.1:152623-152714 GCF_002168275.2 Theobroma umbraticum
TAAAACATGCCTCCACCCATGGATCACCTTGGTGATACTTAACACATAAAAGAACGAACTTAATTACTATTCTAAAAGTTATCTTGCCAAG
>NW_018397277.1:152724-152799 GCF_002168275.2 Theobroma umbraticum
ATCACAATGGTACCTCTTGAAGCAGTCCCAAGAACACCACAATGAGAAAAAACCCAAGCTAATCAAATGCTTACC
>NW_018397277.1:152809-152884 GCF_002168275.2 Theobroma umbraticum
AGTACACATGATTGCACATGAATCTAGAAAAATGAGTGAGTTTTTAACTATAAAGGACAACAATTGTCCTTTTCT
>NW_018397277.1:152894-153009 GCF_002168275.2 Theobroma umbraticum
AATCTTAGCCGAACCTCTCTTGAAAATTTCTTCAAAAGTAATTTTTCTCTTCCACACAAAGGGAGTGGTAGCAAAGAGAGAAAATGTTTTTCTTTTTCTCACAAAAACTAGGTTT
>NW_018397277.1:153019-153456 GCF_002168275.2 Theobroma umbraticum
TGAAAAACTCTCATATGAAAAGTAGTTAAATGGTGGCTTATATAATTAGGTTACAATAACTTCAATTTTGCAATGAAGTCCTTAATATTATAACACATTATAATATTGGGCCTATTACTTAATTAAACTCTTTTTTTAACCAAGAACTAATAAGATATTTCCTCTAAAGCGCTTGAGGTAATGATTCCTATCTTGAGAATTTATTTGCTTTCACATGCTTCGTACTATACCCAAAAGCATCCTATTTTGACATCCTGTTTTGGCATCCTTAATTAGGCACCAGAAGGGATGAAATTAAAGCATAGCATTCCACATATAAGACAACCCGGTGTGTTAAGTCTAGGGAGTATTTACACGACTAACACATGAGAAGTGTTGCATAGACACTAGAGTGCACTACCAAATGCACTTCTCATGTTGGGTCATGTTTAGTGAAC
>NW_018397277.1:153466-153629 GCF_002168275.2 Theobroma umbraticum
AGGCAAGCACCTATATTCTAGTTCAAAGTATTTGTATAATACAATCTATGAGATCGATTACTTACTTCCAAAGTAAAGAACATAGAATATACCTGTCTCTAAGAAATATTGATGTCCAATCTCAATGATACATTGATCAGGAACATTTTGAGATTATGCTTTG
>NW_018397277.1:153639-153918 GCF_002168275.2 Theobroma umbraticum
ATCTCATAACTGCAACCCATTATAGGTCCCTTACAAGGCATATTAATCTCATGAACTTTATCCAATTAGATTTATAACCCATTATAATTGATGTCTTATTGATGATGAAAAACCTCTAATCATTCAACATAAATGATATTGTTGCATGATTAGCATCAAGCCTTAACCAATCTCAATTGGCTACAGGGCTTATCCGATTAGCCCCTTACATATTTCTTCATTAAGATTTTTATTTAAAAAAGCTGTTTTAACATCCATTTGATGTACATGTAATTTATG
>NW_018397277.1:153998-154501 GCF_002168275.2 Theobroma umbraticum
TATGTTGTATTTCTTTCTAAACACCGATTTACAGCATACGGGTTTTGATCAAAGAGGAAGATCAACCAAAACTTATTTTTTGTTTAATAAGATTGAATCCATTTCATCATTTATTGCTCATTTTCAAAAGACTGCATCCCTTGAAGACATAGCTTCTTTAAATGTTTTTGGATGATCTTCAATGCTTAACAAAATAGGTATCATTTTATACACTTTGGTTCAGCTTCCTTATACAAGGAATGCTAATTCTCATGAGTCAATGAAATATGAATCTAAGTGCTTTCTTTTTATGGTTTTTTGACATCTTCTCGGCTTAATTTTTGTATCATCCTTTTTCCTTTTACTGGATGTATCATTATAAGTCACATCACTTTAGTCACAACTTGGAATTAAGACATTTTGTTCAAAATCAAATTTATTATTAACATTATACAAAAATTTATTTTTAATAAATTCAACATTTATAGGCTCTACAATAACGTTTGATTGTAAATCTAAAATTC
>NW_018397277.1:154511-154756 GCF_002168275.2 Theobroma umbraticum
AGAATGTTGGGCATAGCCAACAACAACACCTTTTATTGCTCTAGGTCTAAGCTTTGTTCTCTGTGGTTTAGTAACTTTATAAAAGGCCAAGCACCCTTACACTTTAAGATATTCCAAGTTTGGTTTTCTTCCATTTCAAAGTTCATAAGGTGAAACCTTAATACTTTTAGAAGGAACTCTATTCAATATATCGCATGCTATTACTAAGATTTCGCCCCATAAATCGTATGATAGATGTGCATTCA
>NW_018397277.1:154766-155501 GCF_002168275.2 Theobroma umbraticum
ATTAGTCATGTCAACCAAAGTTCTATTTTTCCTTTAGACCAATCCATTTTGTTGTGGTGAATAAGCACTTTTTAGATGTATCAAATAATTTTCTTTACAGAAATTATCAATTTCTATAGGAAAATATTCTCCTCCTCTATCACTTCTTAGAATTTTGATTTTCCTACCATTTTTTATTTTCCATAGTAGATTTATATTTTTTAAATTTTTGAAGGGCTTCATCTTTTAATTTAATTAAATAGACATAAGCGAACCTAGAATAATCATCTATGAAAGTTATAAAATATCTCTTTCCTCTTCTAGTTAATTTTCCATTTAATTCACATATATAAGAATGCACAATATCTAATAATTGTGAGTGTTTCTTTTCTACTACGAAGAGATTTCTTTCTCATTTTTGCTTGTATGCTATTTTCAAGCGTTTTTCTAAGTGCTCATGTTTGTATGCAATATAACAATTTTCAGACATAAATCTCATGGAAACAAAATTTAAATGTCTTGGTCTAGCATGCCACAACAAAGAATCAAATTCAACAGTATAAGCAGAAATCATATTTATTTCATCAATACTAAACTTGTACCTGCCGTTACAAAAGTATCATTTTTCTACAAATAGGCTAACCTTCGATACTATATCATTATCAGATTCTATTATAAATTTTAAAACCTCTCTTTGCACACAAACTAGCAGAAACTAAATTCTTTCAAAATTCATGAACATGGAATGTATTGAGT
>NW_018397277.1:155511-159135 GCF_002168275.2 Theobroma umbraticum
TCTGTTCAGAAGTGAAATTCAACTCAATAGTCCCTTTTCCTTCAACTTTGGCTGTAACATGATTTCCCATCAAAATATTTTCTAGTTTATTAATTTTCATGTAAGTCTTGAACAAGTTTCTGTCAATGCATACATGAATTGAAGCATTAGAATCCAGTCACCAATCTTTACTTTTATTGGAATCAACAGCCATATTCAGTTTTGTTATCATTCCAATATTCACTGTAGAAACCATGATAACCAATTCATTGATAGCCGCTTCTACTATGTTTGCTTTTTCAGGATTTGGAGAACCAAAATCCTATCCTACCTTCCTTAATTTGCACTCACTAATCATATGGCCTTTAATTCCACAATGGAAACAATTTATTATTTCTTTTTTTTTTCTTAAAGGCTTGTCTTCAAACTTTCAATGTAGATGACTTGAATTTCTTAGAATCCTTTCCAACATTATTGGAATTATGACTCACAAGATTCACCTTCGAATTAAATGTTTGAAATAGTACATCACGAGCATGTGTTTCACATTCTATTTGCATCTGAGTCATGAATTATTCTATTGATAGAGACTCTAAAGAATGCAGAACCTTTTTTCTGTAATTATTCCAAGATTGAGGTAGTTTAGAAAAAATTGCACCTCTTTGTAGCACATCAGGAACCTTAACCTCAAGGTCTTTTAGTATTGAAACTAAAACTTATAAATCATGTACTTGATCCATGCTTGGCAGATTGTCACTTATCTTAAAGTTGAAATATATTAAGAACAAAAAGTTGTCAGTACCTCATTTTTCATTTTTATTGATAGTCTTCAAGGTTGTCCAAATTTCTTTTGGAGCCCTTAGATTGGCGTAGAGATCATATAGACAATTTGTGAAAGTGTTTATGATTTGTCCATGGCTTATAAATTCATCTTCTTCACGTTTTTTACTTTCTACCTTTTGTGCATCAAAGGCTTCATCAGTCAATTCTAGGAAGGCAATAAGAGTCAGATCTAGAACATAATAAACCTTCAAGACTATGAGTAAAAACAACATCTTATCTCTCCATTGGGTGAAATTGGTTCCATCAAACTGATCAAGTTTGATGAATTCTTGATTCATGATTTGAAATCGTGAATTTGGATTATACTCCATTGAGAAAAGCTTTTAAAAATTGTTAGAAAGCAGAATCAAAGAAAAAAAGAAAAGAGGCTTGAGGTGTGCTATAACACACTTTTTTTAAATAGTTGTTACCTATTATAAGGATTTATAGACAAAGATTCTCCAGGATATAACAAGCCTATTGCACAGTGCTTTTTTTCTTTTTTTGTATGAATTCTGACTTGGAAGTACATTCTTTTTATAGACAATGAGAGGTTGTGTCTGTTGTCTTTCAGCAGATGTGTCTTGTTAACTTTTGACATATGTGTCTGTACTATTTTTTACAAATGTGTCTATTGGTTTTTCAATAGACATAACTACAACTTTCAATAGTTGTGTTTGTTGTCAATATTTATCTTATTTTAAGAGTTATATTTATTCTTAAACAGTCACATCTGAATAATTATCTTCTAATAAGTATTACAAACTATCCAACATTGTTTACTTCTCTATGTGGGCACTTTCTTCTTCAACTTCATCTCCCAATAGTTTCTATAGTTCTGAAGCAGCTTCAACTATGATTATTCCAATTTTTATAGAGCAACTCTAATCGGAAACAAACTTTTTATTTTATATTAGTAACCAGTAACCAGCATTAAAAGAGTGTTAGGCTTTAAAAAGGTGGAAGATGTTTTCAGCATGGAAACTTCAAAGACTTTATATTTTTCCTCTTCCGATCACCATTGTTTTGTATTCAAAGAAGAAAGTAGTAATCGAAGTCTCAATATATCAATGAATCACTTGAAACTTTCAATAAAATTAAATTTTAATTTCTCTTGTCTTGATACGAGCATAACATACTTGCACAACTTATTGAAAGAGAGAAATTCCACTTATGTTAGCATAAGTGTACCACCTAAATTTGATTATGACTAGAAGAAAAAGAAATAAATGAAAATGGATAGCAAACTTTGTTATACTTGTTTTTAGTTGACTGGATCAACCTACTCACTTATGTTTAAACATGTCTTTATAAGCAATTGAAGCAATGAAATATAAAACAAAAATATTAATATATAAGGGCAAAAGAAGAAATAAGAATGTTATAATTTATAAGCATTTTAGGCCAAATTCATGAAAGATATTACTCAATCATGGAGACATGCTTATGTTTAATTTACATACTAAAATGATAAAACTATCAAAATTTGATTACAAATAACAATTAGATTTGGAAAACCTTTTTCTTTTATTGGTTCTTGAAGATAGAAAAAAGAAAGTTCTAGTTATTTTCAATATTTGTGGATTTCGGTAAGATAATGTTTAAGAAAACAAGAGTAAAACTTTTTTTTGAAAAACATGAGCAAAATTAATATAGTAGTGCATTTTTTTTACGTTCCATTAAGCTTTCACACTTGTTTAAGATAATAAACATTTGTTGTCAAAATGAATGTTTTGTAATCAAGAGTAGAAAAATATTACGAGCTTTGTTTATTCCATCAATTTGTCAGCCTTACCAACCATGTCCAAAACGAAAGCAACAATGGTGCACAAGCAGAGAACAGGGAATGGATAGTGTGGACATCACGTCAATGAGGCCAAATTCCTACAAAGACATAAAAATATCATAATTTCATTAGAAATTGAATAAATGACAATGGTCTAAGAAATTGTGAACTAAATATTGAAAGAGAAAGGTGTCTTGAATCTCAAAGAAAGTACACATATCACTTTATGCATCTAGTTTACTCATAAATTAAGTGATTACTTTGATATTAATTTCCTCATTTGATCATAACTTTAGACTCTGAAACTCAGTTATAAAGGTCAACTAAATTATAAAAAAAGAAGCTTTCTATGCTATTTCAAAAAATATAGATAAACTCGTATCTTTTTATTATATCGAATTCAATCCATTTTTCAGCATGTCAGAGATTTTTGAATGATATGTATGAATGATCATTAACCACTTAACATGCTAACATTTCTAACACACATGGAAAAAATGATGCCGCAATAAAATACACGTGAATTTTAAATCTTAAAATTGGATTTTGGGTTTTAAATGTTAGAAAATTGAAAGGCACCCAAAGTTTTTTCTTTCATTCAAGGTCTAGAAAGATAATAATGGAGAGAATTTATTGTTTCTCTATTCTTTTGAGTGTTTTTTTTTTGGTTTGATTCCTATTAATTGATTTTTTGTGGCTAGTTGCTTTTGTTTTTTAGATTAAATTAGTAAACTTTTTTTTTTAACCATGTAATGTGTCCATTATAGCCGCATCATATTTTCCACTTGTCCTTTAAATGCCAACATGACAAAGGATTAACATGCCCATGGATTTTATCCAAATACGAGAGGATGTATGGATAGTGAAAAATAATTCTATCCAAATTGATATGCTGAAAGCATGAAAGGTATAAGATGTTGAACCATGAAGATCATGGTGTTTGATGTGTTAAGACCCTGGAATGACTAGTTGAGTGGCATAAAAGGTGAGACCACATGCCTTGGAATCATTAAAAATGAAACTAATGTGTGATGCTG
>NW_018397277.1:159212-159361 GCF_002168275.2 Theobroma umbraticum
AGGGGTGGGGAGGGGAGTGCTGGGATTAGACCTCATGCTCAAACATGTAAAATAATAAAAATTAAAATACAATGCAGCAAAAAACTAAAAATAATATTTAATAAGAGAAACAATCAAATTCTACAGGATCAATGTTTGTGTTTTTCATG
>NW_018397277.1:159371-159487 GCF_002168275.2 Theobroma umbraticum
ATAAATTATAAACAATCATAGGTTTAAGAGTTACATATCTTGCTCCAGATATCGTAATCAAGAGTCAATTAAATCCAAAAATCTTTGCTTCTTCACCTTTAGGATTTGTCAAATCT
>NW_018397277.1:159508-160176 GCF_002168275.2 Theobroma umbraticum
CTCTAACAATAATCCACACAGTGACTGAATAAGACCTTCTCTAAGGTAGGATTTTGCTTGTGCTAGCAAGTTTTGTTTCTAAAAAAAAAGGACTAAAATTCCTGCCGAATCTAATTTTTGTCAAACAAAGAAAACTATTTTTCTTTTCTTATTTTATGAAAAACGGCGGAAAGTGGTTGAAGCCTTTCTTTTTTTTTGTTTGCTAATATAACATATTATTATAGCCAAACTATTTAACCTAAATAAAACAGTGTATTTTAATTAAATTAAGTCTCTGAGAACTTAATTAATTTCTCACTTTATTTTGGTCTCTTTCAATATAGTCTAATTAATTAAATTATTCTTATTAACCCAATCATTTCACTTACGTGTGACCCTTAGGCTTCTAACATATTGGCAATAAATATAAATTATAATTAAATATCAATTATAATTAATTTATATTATAGATCATGAGCGGTATCTAGCAATACATCATGACCACCCAAATATGTCGAGAGTCAATTAAAGAATTTGACAAAGCCCTTTAGTGATAAGTCTGTCAGTGTAAGACGGTTTCTTCATCAAATATCCCGGATATGTCATTAAGCATGGCTTGGTGTCTTCTTACAATGTTCCATATTAGTTCTCATAATTCATGACTAATCTTATGAATTTAGGAAACTAAT
>NW_018397277.1:160610-160792 GCF_002168275.2 Theobroma umbraticum
AGCACCTACATATTATCCTTAAGTATCCCATATACTTCAATCACATAAAATTATACGATTAAATATGCAATAATGACAATATATATTCCTTAACCAATCTAATTGGCTCAAGGGGATATACCAATAGGGACAATGTAATACCTTGGCATATGGAAAGGAACTTAACCATGAAAACTATGTTT
>NW_018397277.1:160902-161024 GCF_002168275.2 Theobroma umbraticum
TCGTGCTCAAACATGAAAATAATCAAGAAATTAAAAATATAAGATAGTGAAAAAATAAACTAGCATTCAATCAGAGAAACAACTAAATCCTACAGGATCATTGTTTGTGTTTTCATGTAGTT
>NW_018397277.1:161124-161259 GCF_002168275.2 Theobroma umbraticum
ATTTTTGTATCATCCTTTTTCCTTTTACTAGATATATCATTATAAGTCACATCATTTTAGTCACAACATGAAATTAAGACATTTGTTCATAATCAAATTTATTATTAGCATTATACAAAAATTTATTTTCAATAA
>NW_018397277.1:161293-161403 GCF_002168275.2 Theobroma umbraticum
TATTCCAAGTTTGGTTTTCTTCTATTTCAAAGTTCATAAGGTGAAACCTTAATAATTTTGGAAGGAACTCTATTCAATATATCACATGCTGTTACTAAGATTTCACCCCA
>NW_018397277.1:161601-161785 GCF_002168275.2 Theobroma umbraticum
AATTCACATATATCAGAATGCACAATATCTAATAATTGTGAGTGTTTCTTTTTCTGCTATGAAAAAGGTTTCTTTCTCATTTTTGCTTGTTTGCATATTTCACATTTTTCTAAGTGCTCATGTTTGTATCCAATATAACAATTTTTAGACATAAATCTCATGGAAACAAAATTTAAATGTCTTG
>NW_018397277.1:162031-162177 GCF_002168275.2 Theobroma umbraticum
ATGTATTGAGTAATGTCAGCTTCTGTTCAGAAGTGAAATTCAACTCGATAGTCCTTTTTCCTTTAACTTTGGCTGTAACATGATTTCCCACAAATATATTTTCAATTCATTGATGGCCTTTCTTTCCATAATGGAAACAATTTATT
>NW_018397277.1:162605-162742 GCF_002168275.2 Theobroma umbraticum
TGGCAGATTGTCACTTATCTTAAACTTGAAACATATTAAGAACAAAAAGTTGTCCGTACCTCATTTTTTATTTTTGTAGATACTCTTCAAGGTTGTCCAAATTTCTTTTGGAGCCCTTAGATCGGAGTAGAGATCAT
>NW_018397277.1:162768-162914 GCF_002168275.2 Theobroma umbraticum
AGATCTAGAGCATAATAAACCTTCAAGACTGTGAGTAAAAACACCATCTTATCTTTTCATTAGGTGAAATTGGTTCCATAAAACTGATCAATTTTGATGAATTCTTGATTCAAGATTTGAAATTGTGAATTTGGATTATACTCCAT
>NW_018397277.1:163052-163232 GCF_002168275.2 Theobroma umbraticum
ATTGCACAATGCTTTTTTTCTTTTTTTGTATGAATTCTGACTTGGAAGTACATTTTTTTTACAGATAATGAGAGGTTGTGTCTGTTGTCTTTCAACAGATGCATCTTGTTAACTTTCGACATATGACTGTACTAATTTTTACAAATGTGTTTGTTGGTTTTTCAATAGACGTAACTACAA
>NW_018397277.1:163272-163394 GCF_002168275.2 Theobroma umbraticum
TATTTATTCTTAAATAGTCACATCTAAATAATTATCTTCTAATAAGTATTACAATCTATCCAACACTATTTGCTTCTCTATGCGGGCACTTTCTTCTTCAACTTCATCTCCCAATACTTTCC
>NW_018397277.1:163494-163615 GCF_002168275.2 Theobroma umbraticum
AATTCAAATTAGTTGAATACATTGAATAAGATAAACATATTCTGTGCAAATTATCAGGTTAGTGGGATTAAGATAAGTTACTCATTAAAAGTGTATAAGATACATTTGCAATCTAAGAAAA
>NW_018397277.1:164106-164262 GCF_002168275.2 Theobroma umbraticum
GAGTCATCCTAGTAGAGACATAGTTGCTAAGCGAAAGAGTTAAATATTGGATACATTAGCAATTGACTCAAGTGCAAGTGGGAGATTATTGGTATATGCCCCAAAGTTAATTGGATTGATCAAGGGATATATTGTCATTAAATGCATACTTAATTG
>NW_018397277.1:164497-164693 GCF_002168275.2 Theobroma umbraticum
GCATTGACAATACTCAAAAACTAGTACATGTTAAGCTTCCTCACTTAAGAAGTACGCAATCGATCTCATAGATTGAAGTATATGGGATACTTCAAGATATTATATGGGTGCTTGTTAAAAAACAATTTCACTAAACATGAGCTGTTATGAGAACTCCATTTAGTATTTCACTTAAGTGTCTATGGAATATGTTCTC
>NW_018397277.1:164703-164883 GCF_002168275.2 Theobroma umbraticum
CGTGCAACTAGACTTCAAACTTGAGACACCAAGTCCTCTTATATGGGGAATGACATACTTTGATTTCACCTCTACGGGTCTGAAGGAGACCAAATGCCTAAACAGGGTGTTTTTGGGTATGCCATAAAGCATGCAAAGGTGAACAAGTGGTCAAGAGAGGACTCATCACCCCTAGTGACT
>NW_018397277.1:165307-165403 GCF_002168275.2 Theobroma umbraticum
TCACGCACATTAAGTGACTTGGTTGAGATTAAATAAGGATAATCAATTAAGTTCGACTTTATTGGAATAGACCAAAATAAATTGGTAATTAATTAA
>NW_018397277.1:165413-165526 GCF_002168275.2 Theobroma umbraticum
ACCTAATTGAATTAAAATATAGCTGTTGTATTTAGGGTTACAACTTAGTTTGGCCATAAAAATATGGTATGTTAGCCAACTAAAACTCTAAATCTCTAGCTACATCTTGTCCA
>NW_018397277.1:165626-165744 GCF_002168275.2 Theobroma umbraticum
GTAACCCAAAAAGAGAACAAATTAGTTTGAAATCCTACAGTTAAAATCTTTGCTTCTTCACCTTTAGGATTTATCAAATCTTTAGCCACCCAAGTGTTTGGCCTCTAATAGTAATCCA
>NW_018397277.1:165754-165907 GCF_002168275.2 Theobroma umbraticum
AAATAAGACCTTGTCAAAGGTAGGATTTTACTTGTGCTAGCAAGCTTTGTTTCTAAAATAAAAAACCCAAAAGTACTTACAGAATCTTATTTTTATCAAAGAGAAAAAACTATTTTTCATCTCTTATCTTTATGAAATGGACAAGATGTAGCT
>NW_018397277.1:166065-166281 GCF_002168275.2 Theobroma umbraticum
TAATCTCAATCAAGTCACTTAATGTGTGTGACCTATTAGGCTTTTAACATGTTGGCAATAAATATAAATCCCAATCAAATATCAATTTAATAATTGTTTTGCATTTATAGCTGATGAGCAACATCTAGCAATACGTCATGACCACCCAAATGTTAGAGAGTAAATTAAAGAATTTCAAAAAGCCTTTCAGTGATAAGCTTCTCAGTGCAATATAGT
>NW_018397277.1:166566-166667 GCF_002168275.2 Theobroma umbraticum
ACTTGTTCACCTTTGCATACTTCATGGCATACCCAAAAATACCCTGTTTAAGCATTCGGTCTCCTCCAGACCCGTAGAGGTGAAATCAAAGTATGTCATTC
>NW_018397277.1:166677-166792 GCF_002168275.2 Theobroma umbraticum
ATGACTTGGTGTCTCAAGTTTGAGGACTAGTTGCACGACTATCGCATGAAAACATATTCCACATACACTTAAGTGAAATACCAAATAGAGTTCTCATAGCAGCTCATGTTCAGTG
>NW_018397277.1:166802-166953 GCF_002168275.2 Theobroma umbraticum
TTAACAAGCACCCATATAATATCTTCAAGTATCCCATATACTTCAATCTATAAGATCGATTGCATACTTCTTAAGTGAGGAAGCTTAACATGTACTCGTTTTTGAGCATTGTCAATGCCCTATCTTAACAATAAAATGACCAGGTACTATT
>NW_018397277.1:167152-167282 GCF_002168275.2 Theobroma umbraticum
AACCTTTATCACTTGTTGTTATGCAATTAAGTATGCATTTAATGACAATATATCGCTTGATCAATCCAATTTACTCTAGGGCGTATACCAATAATCTCCCACTTGCACTTGAGTCAATTGCTAACGTATC
>NW_018397277.1:167292-167432 GCF_002168275.2 Theobroma umbraticum
CTCTTTCGCTTAGCAACTGTGTCTCTACTAGGATGACTCAAATTGCATTATTTAAGAATATGTTAATATATATGTTTGACAATCTACATTGTCGTAATCGAAATACTAATTTAGATCACAACGAGACCTTGATTCCATTA
>NW_018397277.1:167564-167678 GCF_002168275.2 Theobroma umbraticum
AATTGCTCAATCACATCTGTATGTCACTTTTAACATTAGGATTCTCTCTATGTTCAACTTCTTTAACATGTCATCCTAAATTCTTTTGTTAAGTCTCCTTTTAAGCTCTAACTC
>NW_018397277.1:167900-168078 GCF_002168275.2 Theobroma umbraticum
ATTTGAATTTATTGAATAAAGATTATTATCCAATCATTCATGTTGGATCATTTAAAAGACTCATCTTATATGAGTAGTGCATCAGTATGCATCCTACTAATGGTTTGTATTTAATAGATTCATCTTATGCCTCCTTATGTATCCTATCCCATTAAATCAATCTTTGTGCATATATCTT
>NW_018397277.1:168088-168453 GCF_002168275.2 Theobroma umbraticum
TTTCATAATTTCATGACCCTTGACCTTTAAAGTGCCATTAGCTTCCACTATCTCTATCATGTATAGAAATCTTAGGAAGTAAACTTATTTACTTTCCTTTAGGGCGTTGTATCCATAACTTTTATGTATATTTACATATTATAAGTCGTTCATAATCGATTACTGGATGAAATCCTTTCAAAAGTTAATTTATACAATTAACTGGATTGGGAATGCTTTATGATTCATCTCATATGAATTCAATATGATAATCAGTTGTTATTTAGTTCTAAACAATCTTAATTTAAATATTTTATCTCAATAAAAATGCTGTTTAACTGAATGTGTTCATAATCTTATTATGAATTCATTGAGTTAGGACTCAA
>NW_018397277.1:168687-168808 GCF_002168275.2 Theobroma umbraticum
AAAAGAAAAATATTTTACAGCACAAGGGTTTCAAATGAGTTGGGAACTGGACATTCTACACGGGTTGAGAATGCCATGGCTGTCACACTCAAGCTTTCCATCCTCCTCGCTCTTGCAGTTG
>NW_018397277.1:168818-168915 GCF_002168275.2 Theobroma umbraticum
AGCATTTGCTCATAATATTTGGGCTGGTTTCTTTGGAAACAGTTCTTCAATTACAAAGAAATTTGGCTCCATCACACCCCAGCTTTTGATTGTTTCA
>NW_018397277.1:169015-169151 GCF_002168275.2 Theobroma umbraticum
TCAAGATTTGAATAAAAATAATATGATATGTACATAAATTTAACTTTTTCCTACAAAAAATGTCTATGGAAACAGTCAATTTCTTTGTAGTATTAAATATTTGGTTACTTAAAAAAAATGGTTTCAATCTAATTTA
>NW_018397277.1:169406-169508 GCF_002168275.2 Theobroma umbraticum
ATGAAATTGATTGGCTTTTATCCAAAAAAGAATAACATTGAAAGTATATTATTTTTTTCGAATTTTTATTGATAAAATAAATTATTAACTTTCTCTAGGAGA
>NW_018397277.1:169518-169634 GCF_002168275.2 Theobroma umbraticum
GAACCATCCTCGCCAACTAGAATACAATTATTCCATGCTTGAACCACCTTTGATAAGATTATTGATGTATCGTCATTTTCAAATAGAGGATTTTGAAGAGTTTTCTTCACCAATGC
>NW_018397277.1:169745-169905 GCF_002168275.2 Theobroma umbraticum
CGTTGTCATCTTGATTTCACAATTGTTTGCTTTGATTAGATCAACATCACGAGCCGTGACAGCTCCACTTATCATAATCACCAAAACATTGAAAGCAATATAAACGCTGAAACTTGCCATTACACTTAAGGAATGCTAACTTTTCTTGTTTTGATTATTG
>NW_018397277.1:170179-170346 GCF_002168275.2 Theobroma umbraticum
TTGTTATTCCTAAGAAAAACCAGCGACAACTATATAATAACAAAGCTACCACAGAGTTTGCTACCACAGCCACTCTAAAAGGACTCTAAAGCTCCATCTTCAAACTAGAGCACAGTGCATTTTGCTTACTAGTGTCAATAATTTTGTTGCAATCAGCTTGCACAATG
>NW_018397277.1:170446-170541 GCF_002168275.2 Theobroma umbraticum
GAGAGGTGGAGTTAACCTTTGTCTCTGTTAAAATCTTGTGCGCCCCCTACCCTTCCGTAAAGGAACTGCCACCCTCCATGGATGGGTTGCAATAT
>NW_018397277.1:170551-170777 GCF_002168275.2 Theobroma umbraticum
AACAATTTGATTGAATTGGTGGCTCACCTTGCACCACAGATCAAGGGTGAATCCCACCTAGGCGTGCATCTGCCCTATATCCCTTCTCTTCTAAATGACCAACTTTTTATCTTTTGATATCTTCTTTATTCCTTAGTTTCGATTAAGACTGTACATTAGATTCATAATCTAGTTTTTATTAGATTATCTTTTCTTCATCTATTTGCTCATTCTCCACATAGAAGAG
>NW_018397277.1:171011-171173 GCF_002168275.2 Theobroma umbraticum
ATGCATTGGAATCAAAAGTATAGAATCATGATTTCTTTAATACCATGGGATACAATGTAAATAAAAAAAGTAATAATTTTTAATATTTATTGATAAAAGTTAATTTTTGACCTTTCTAATAAGGAGAAGGAGAGGGCGAGACACCTTTGTTAACTAAAGTGC
>NW_018397277.1:171469-171584 GCF_002168275.2 Theobroma umbraticum
CCAAAAACAACATAACTATTGAAACTTGCCATTGTGACTCAAGGAAGAATGATGGCTCTCGTTTTGCTCGGCAGAATACTTTGGTACTGCTGCAAGAATTAATTTTCCTCAAAAA
>NW_018397277.1:171953-172070 GCF_002168275.2 Theobroma umbraticum
AGTTGAAATCTTAGATTCTTAACAAGTTGAAAAAATGCTATTCAAAAAAAAAAACAAGTTGAGAAAATGAAATCGATAAAAAAGAAATGATATTCAAGTACAATTTGACAACAATTT
>NW_018397277.1:172284-172454 GCF_002168275.2 Theobroma umbraticum
TACATCATCCTGTAAAATCTAAAATGTCAATTTCTGGCATTGTCTCAAAGCATTTTCTTCACATTTTCTAATTTATATTTTGTCTTAGAATAGAAAGCCAGCTTCACTAAGAAGACAATGATAAGTATGGAGAGAGAATAAGAGAGATGAGGTGAATTCCAAAAAGGCTC
>NW_018397277.1:172560-172721 GCF_002168275.2 Theobroma umbraticum
CCAATTATAAGTCTTTTTCCCATGTTTCTAAGCTTCTTGTGTTGTTAGCTGGCTGGATGCCTAATTCAGAAGTAACTACTTCGTTGATTGCAATGTGGTAAAGATTGGCACTATAGTTTTCAAATATGTATTGACTATATTATGTAACATTGACTCGGAAT
>NW_018397277.1:172735-172914 GCF_002168275.2 Theobroma umbraticum
GGATGCATCATGTTTTTGACAAATTTTTACATTAATTTTGTAGATACAAGTGTCTATACCCGTATGAATAATAAAGTATTCAAAAAATATCAGACACAAGTAAGTTAGGATAAATTGAAGAGTCTGTGTTACATATTCCGTTAATTTTTATCATTTTGAAAGTTGACATGGTGAATTTT
>NW_018397277.1:173014-173125 GCF_002168275.2 Theobroma umbraticum
TCTTAGCCCGAGTAGGATGTCCAGCTCCCAACTCATTTGAAGCCCTTGTGCTGTGAAGTGTTTATGCTTTTCTTAGTATATATAATCTTAGAGATTTATAAACAAATGGTA
>NW_018397277.1:173135-173300 GCF_002168275.2 Theobroma umbraticum
AACAAACTAATTTTGCTGCAGCACAAAGGCATAAGTAATCATATACGCAATAGTCTTAAAAAATTCACGATGTCAATTTTCAAAATGATTAAAGTTAACGGAATATGTAATACGGACTCTTCAATTTATCCTAACTCATTTGTATCCGATATTTTTTGAATACTT
>NW_018397277.1:173404-173768 GCF_002168275.2 Theobroma umbraticum
ATGCATCCTTATGTAATACCCTATCCGAGTCAATGTAACATAATATAGCCAATACATATTCGAAAACTATAGTGCCAAGCTTTACCACATTGCAATCAAACGAAGTAGTTACTTCTGAATTAGGCATCAAGACAGCTAACAGCACAAGAAGCTTAGAAACATGAGAGAAAGACTTATAATTGGCTAGCTTTCTTTTGGAAAACCCCATTATTCGCCTGCTAGTTGCTTCAGAATATTGAGACGCTGTGATCTTGGAAGAAGAGAGCCATTTTGGAATTCACCTCATCTCTCTTATTCTCTTTCCATACTCATCATTGTCTTATTAGTGAAGCTGGCTTTCTATTCTAAGACAAAATGTAAATTA
>NW_018397277.1:173789-173929 GCF_002168275.2 Theobroma umbraticum
TGAGACAATGCCAGAAATTGACATTTTAGATTTTACAGGATGATGTAAGTTTAAGTAATAATATGTAAGTGGTGCCTGATTACTTGCAGTGTGCTCTAATCTAACGAATGTGAAATTGTTGTCAAATTGTACTTGAATAT
>NW_018397277.1:173939-174055 GCF_002168275.2 Theobroma umbraticum
TTATCGATTTCATTTTTTCAACTTGTTTTTTTTTTTGAATAGCATTTTTTTCATTTTTTTGTTAAATTATTTTACTAGGATTGCAATTGAACTCACATGTAATCTAACTTTCTTTC
>NW_018397277.1:174155-174287 GCF_002168275.2 Theobroma umbraticum
TAAACTTAGGCATCCTCCAGACATTTGCAATGTAAAATCATGTCCCTCTTTTGCGACATTAGGTGGTGGTAGGGCCCTATACTTCTCAAATGTCAGATCAACTCCGAGAATTTGACGTGGAATAATACTTGA
>NW_018397277.1:174698-174855 GCF_002168275.2 Theobroma umbraticum
TAAGTAACTAGATCTTTGAGATTTTAGGTTCTGATTTTAGCATTGTAGCTGTTTTTCTAGTTTAAGTTTTGATTACTTGTTAAGTGATTAATTTAAGCTATTTTAGTTAAATTTTATGTTGTTTTGTTTTAACTTACTTGAAGAGTAGTTATTGCTT
>NW_018397277.1:174865-175291 GCF_002168275.2 Theobroma umbraticum
TGGCTTTTGTAGGAAATTGATGAACAAGGCTCATTTGATGAAAATTAGTGCAAGTATGGTGATAGCTTCATTAGTATATGTTTCGGTATTTTGACCATTTCTCTCTCTAGAAAACTCAAAATGTGGTGATTATTAGACCACTAGAATTGTAAGAAGAAGGGCTACAATGTTTATGTTTACTGATTTTCCCAGTTCTGATTGGATCATGGTCAAAATATTTGTCAAATTCGGAGCACTGCTGCAGTACGCAAGGACTGAACATGGTGCGGTATTTGGAGAATATCTTTCAATAAATAATTCCAATTAATGTGATTCTTAATCCATTGGAAAGTTAAGAGATAGTGCTAAAACTTTTATGTTTACTACATTGTCCAGTTCGGAATATATCAGGGTGAAACTCACATTTGAAGTTGATAGACTGCTACA
>NW_018397277.1:175419-175634 GCF_002168275.2 Theobroma umbraticum
AATTGATGTGATTTTGGAAATTAGGTTATAGAGCCTATTTAAGGGACCTTTTTTTAGAGATTTTGAGGAAGATGCAGCAAACAACTATTCTGGAAATTTGAAGCGAAGAACAAAGCAAGAAAACAAGAGAATTGGAGGGAGAATAAAGATCACAAAGCTTTTACTATTAGTTTTCTCTCTTACTTTTATGTTTTTCTTATTTTCTTTGACTTGGA
>NW_018397277.1:175644-175786 GCF_002168275.2 Theobroma umbraticum
AATTTCTTTGGATATTGTTTTTATTAGATGCTATGAGCTAAATTATTTTACTATGATTGCAATTGAACTCACATGTAATCTAACTTTTTTTCTTACTTATCTTTAATGGGGTTTGAATTATTTATTCCAATTTGTTCTTAAT
>NW_018397277.1:175807-175905 GCF_002168275.2 Theobroma umbraticum
AATTAAATTGATCTAGGAACCTAAACAAACTTGGAAAAGGGAGTTTAGTGTAGATTAAAATTTGGATAGCATATGATCATGTTAATTGATTTGCGTAT
>NW_018397277.1:175915-175994 GCF_002168275.2 Theobroma umbraticum
TATACCTATAGGCCATATGTAACCAAATTAGAGCCTAAATTTAATGAGTCTGTTTTAATTTCAATTCATATAGGAATAT
>NW_018397277.1:176004-176096 GCF_002168275.2 Theobroma umbraticum
TTAAAATAGATATTTTTATAAGATGAGTCAGGGAGACACTTATAAATAATTTAAGACTCTAGGTTAGCAATTCAACCCATTGAAATAAGTTA
>NW_018397277.1:176196-176501 GCF_002168275.2 Theobroma umbraticum
CTGGCCACTAAACAGTGGTCTAGTTGTGCTGTCATATCAATGGCAGCAAGGATGGAGCATGATGTCAAGGTGGACTACTGATGGCTATCATACAAGATTATAGGATTGCTGTTCTGTGCAGGCTTGGATGGATTTAAGCTCAGTAGTTCTGGCTAACAAAAACTTTTTCCACTACTTTGATAGCTTGCAGATGAGGTCCTCCTATAGTTGAGCAAATTATCAAATTTAATGTAACATTAAATTAATTAAAACAGTTTTGTTCACATTACCCATTTTTTTCTCCAATGTATATTGAGACACTGTGA
>NW_018397277.1:176511-176581 GCF_002168275.2 Theobroma umbraticum
ACAGAGCCATTTTGAAATTCACCTCATCTCTCTCATTCTCTCCCAAAACTTATCAGTCTTATTATTGTGG
>NW_018397277.1:176591-176671 GCF_002168275.2 Theobroma umbraticum
TATTCTAGGGCAAAATGTAGATTACGAAATGTGAAAAGGAGGCTCTGAGGCATGGTATTTTCCCTTTTTCCCTAACCTAA
>NW_018397277.1:176752-177011 GCF_002168275.2 Theobroma umbraticum
ACTGCGTTGTCATCTTTTAATGATTATCCATCATCTTGCACTGCAAATTATGTAATGGATCACTTGGGAACACAACAACATAGGCCTATGCGACAATAATAAAAACTTCCTCTTGTCATGATGTGTACCTGGTGTAAACGAACTACAAGAAACCAAAACATTGGATGCATATAAAAAAAGATATTAAAAGAAACCAAATTTGCTGTAGAATCATGTGGTCTCGATCTTCATAAAATTAAATCGTTATTTGTACAATAAA
>NW_018397277.1:177037-177231 GCF_002168275.2 Theobroma umbraticum
CTTCGATTTGTTATTAATGTAATAGACAATATCTAATCTAAGAAAATGAAAAGAAGTCCTGCCTATGTTTAGACATAGAATAAAAACTAGAAACAAACTCATTGATCATTAAACCCCGAAAGCATTTTGGAAGTGACAAGGCCTCAAACTTCTCAAATGTCAGATCAACTTCAAGAATTTGACGTGGAATAATA
>NW_018397277.1:177241-182599 GCF_002168275.2 Theobroma umbraticum
AATATATCACATTCCAATAAAGGACAAAGAAAAGATTATAGAAAGAGGGAAGATTTAGTTTTTTTTTTTCAAGTAGTAGATTTCAGTGAATAGGTCTCAATGGTGGCTTCTGATAAATCTACCCTATCTATAACAAAAACAAATCTTATGAGTTTGTAATCATCATATGAGTGATTATTCTCGAATCCGAAATTGTCCCCCATAACCTTATCTAAAGGACAAGAGAGGGGAAGTTTCTTAAACTCTCTTATATATGGATTTCATAAGAGTTTTCGTTGGCATAGCCAAGCACAACAAGCCGTTGCAAGAACCCATAAGTTCAAGACAATGTTTCCACTTCTTCTTTGGATATACCAGAGGAAAATCAAGCTTGGATGCTGTTTTCTCATGTGCTTCGTAGGTCATTGATCGAAGAGAATAAGTCACTGCATATTATTGGATTTGTTCTCTTTAACATATTATGGATTTACACGCGTCCGTGTACAAGCCTTGGAATCCGGAATGCTTGTTCCTTCTCCTAGCACAAGTCCAACTCAACTTGTTTTTTTGAAAAGTAGATTTTATTGATAGACTTCTATTGAAAGCAGGGGTGTCGTTGAGCCAAATTCTTTATAATGGATTAGCTGTTTGTTACTAAAGAAACCAGCCAAATATTATGAGCAAATGCTCAAGCAAGGACAACTGCAAAAAAAGGATGGAAAGCTTGATTGTGACAGCCATGGCTTTCTTAGCCCGAGTAGGATGTCCAGCTCCCAACTCATTTGAAGCCCTTGTGCTGTAAAGTGTTTATGCTTTTCTCAGTATATAAACTTAGAGATTTATAAACAAAATGTAGAAGATATTGAACAAACTAATTTTGCTGCAGCACTAAGGCATAAGTAATCATGTGCGCAACATCTTTTTTTTTTTTTTTAAAGTAATCATGTAGGCAATAGCCTTAAAAAATTCATGATATCAACTTTCAAAATGATTGAAATTAACGGAATATGTAACACGGACTCTTCAATTTATCCTAACTCATTTGTATCCGATATTTTTTGAATACTTTATTATTCATACAGGTATTGACACTTGTATCTACAAAGTTAATACAAAAATTTGTCAAAAACATGATGCATCCTTATGTAATACCCTATCCTGAGTCAATGTAACATAATATAGTCAATACAAATTTGAAAACTATAGTGCCAAGCTTTACCACATTGCAATCAACGAAGTAGTTACTTCCGAATTAGGCATCAAGCCAGCTAACAACACAAGAAGCTTAGAAACATGAGAGAAAGACTTATAATTGGCTACCTTTCTTTTGGAAAACCCCATTATTCGCCTGAAAGTTGCTTCAGAATATTGAGACGTTGTGATCTTGGAAGAAGAGAGCCGTTTTGGAATTCACCTCATCTCTCTTATTCTCTCTCCATACTTATCATTGTCTTATTAGTGAAGCTGGCTTTCTATTCTAAGACAAAATGTAAACTAGAAAATGTGAAGAGAATGCTTTGAGACAATGCCAGAAATTGACATTTTAGATTTTACAGGATGATGTAAGTTTAAATAATATATAATTTGTCCTGATTACTTGCAGTGTGCTTTAATCAACGAATAAGAAATTGTTGTCAAATTGTACTTGAATATCATTTCTTTTTTATCGATTTCATTTTTTCAACTTGTTTTTTTTTAATAGCATTTTTTCAACTTGTTAAGAATCTAAGATTTCAACTTGAAAATCTAGAGTTCAAATATTGAAAAAGGTTTATCTTGAGCTCGAATATTGAAAAAGAAATAAGATTTATTAAGACCATATCTCTTGTGTTTTTCATTCATTAATGTCACAATCTATCAAACTTAATATGGTGGCTGGAAATATTTTTTTTAGACTAGTGTAACTTTCCTTTAAAACATTCTAATAACTGAAGTTACTAAATACTATAATAATAATAATAATAATAATAATAATAATAACTCTTCTAGTTTATAATTTAGCCAATTAATTTATAAACTGAAAAATTTAAAGCTATTGAACCTGAAATCTCATTAAAAATCATTTTTCCATACATCTTAATCTCTCCTTCCTCATGGTTATCCTATAAATAAACATTTTATAGGAAAATTAATTCTTGCAGCAGTACCAAAGTATTCTGCCGAGCAAAACGAGAGACATCATTCTTCTTTGAGTCACAATGGCAAGTTTCAATAGTTATGTTGTTTTTGGAGTCTTAGTTATTATGGCAAGTGGAGCGGTCATGGGTCGTGATGTTGATCCCATCAAGGCAAATAATTGTGAAATTAAGATGACATTGCATTGTGTCAATGAAGTTTTTGCAAGTATATTCAAGACCGGAATTGTTACAGATAATTGTTGCATTGAGCTGATAGGACTTGGTCAATTTTGTCATGATGCATTAATAAAAAAAACTCTTCAAAATCCTCTATTTAGAAATAATGATACATCGGTGATCTTGTCAAAGGGTGCACAAGTATGGAATAATTGCACTTTAGTTAACAAAGATGTCTTGCCCTCTCCTTCTCCTTATTAGAAAGGTTGAAAATGAAGTTTTATCAATAAATATTAAAAATATTACTTTTTTTTATTTACAGTGTATCCCATAGTAGTAAAGAAATCATTATTCTAAACTTTTGATTCCAATGCATTTTTGGGTTTTCAGAATTTCAAATCAGAAATCTTCTATGAACATGAGTACATTAAATTAAGAGAGAGAAAAAAAACTCTTCTGTGTGGAGAATGAGCAAATAGATGAAGAAAATCTAATAAAAATTAGATTATGGATCTAATGTACACAGTCTTAATTGAAACTAAGGAATAAAGAAGAATTCAAAAGATAAAAAGTTGGTCGTTTAGTAGAGAAGGGATATGGGCCAGATGCACGCCTAGGTGGGATTCACCCTTGATCTGTGGTGCAAAGTTAGCCACCAATTCAATCAAATTGTTTTGAGCATTGATATTGCAACCCATCCATGGAGGGTGGGAGTTCCTTTACCCAAGGGTAGGGGGCGCACAAGATTTTAACAGAGACAAAGGTTAACTCCACCTCTCCGAACCATAACCTCACAATATTCGACCACTTTAATGCCCCTCGTGGTTACAAGCCCACGCTATCGAACTCAGTAAGGGATCGGTGAACATTTTGAACAAATTCATCCAAGAAACAGCCAACAAAATATAGGTGCTGTAACTGTAAAGCTATGAACAGGGTTTTTGTGCTCATGGAACAATATTTTCTTCCTGTTTTTCCCCTAATCACATGCATATATAAGCTCATTGGAACTTTTTTTTTTTGAAAGTTAATGATTTCATTAGATGGAGAGGACATCCAAAATTACCAGGTATTAAGCTGTATGGAACTTAAGACAAACTCAAAGCATATATATACCGGAGCAAAGGTATTAATTGTATATATATATATATATGCTTTAAACCAATTTTTCAAACATAAATGAATTACCTCTTTACTTTATATGTTTTACACGAAATAGGTAACTTTTTGAGGAAGCTCTCATTTTATTTTTTATTTGTCTCTTGAATTGCTAATTAACATATTGAGCTATTAGATTGAACTATAGGTTTAGATTTATATTAATTAAGACTTCGTCGGTTTGAATTAGTAGACTCACTCTTATTTTTTTAAAAAAAATATATTGATTAGGCTTAACATATTGGATTAGAATTTATATGATAACAAGCAATGTGCTTGACCATAATGAGTCCAATTTCATCAAATGGTTGGAGGAATAAAAATAAATATTAAAGAAAAAAATTATTTTGAGGGACTAATAAAAAATTTTAAAATTCATGATCATCATGATAACACTACCCTCTACCCTTGTTTTCGCAAGTATATTCAAGATCAAAAGTGTTATAGATAATTGTTGTGATGAGCAACAATTAAGAATAGTGATACGATTTATCAAGGGATGCACAAGTATGAAATAAATGTACTTTAATTAATAAAGATGTTTGACCCCTTTCTTTTTCTTATTAGGAAGGTCGAAAATTTAGTTTTATCCATAAATATTAAAAAAATATTACTTTTGTCATTTTTTTTTAAAGATATAAGAAATTCATTAATCACAAGGAAGATATCCTTGGAAAGAAGGTACAAGGGAAACAATCTAGCAAAAAACCAGAATCAGCAGCAGAGAAAAAGGCATAAAATGTGGTCACATGGCAGAAAGCAGCAAAACAAAGAGAAGGAACAGCAGAAACGAGAACCATGACAAGAAAAATCAAGGAGAGCCAGCAAGAGTCGTCTAAACAGGAAGCAAGGAACCCCAAAAAAAAAAACCATCCAGCACACGAACAACAGCCTCGTGATAAGCCACAAGAATGCGCAAGACAATTAAGTGTTGAAAAATGGAAGATCGCAGTCCTACCATCATCCTAAACTTTTGATTTCAATGCATTTGTAAACAAAAATTTTGGGACAATTTGTTAGCAAATTAAAGAAAAAAGAAGATTAATAAAAAGTTGGGCATTCAGTAGAGAAGGGATATGGGCCATATTTTATCTTTTGCTACTTTTCTAGTTAAAAGATAGTGCAGGATTAAATTGCAAAAAAGTGAAGCAAATCTTATTCAGTCTATCAAACCTTAGTTTTGCTCGACTTTGATTAGAAAGAAATAAAATGGTAGTGCTTTTAGGGGTGAGCAATTTTTGAATTTAACTGAATTAACAAAATAATTTCAATTAAAACAATTCAATTAATCCAGTTAATGAAATAGGTTAATTTGATTAATTTTCAATTGATTAAGTTTTTGAAAATTTTATCAATTAATCGATTTCTTTTTAAAGAAGCAGTGCATAATCGATTAGTCAAATTAACTGAACTAAAAATGTCAAATAAAAAAAATGCACAATTAGTTGGATAGAAGTCACGTGCTCTGCTAGCAAAGCTAAGACAACTTGTTTTGTTTAAATTGGTGTAGCTAGTTTAGCCTTCACAGAAAACAATTTATAAATGAAAAATCCTGCTTAATTCTTCAATTTTCAGGTTAAGACATTACATTTTACTTCTTAGTAGAATTAACTGAACTAAAAATGTCAAATCAAAATATATACAATTACTTAGATAGAAGTCAAGTGCTCTGCCAGCAAAACTAGGACAACCTGTTTTGTTTAAATTGGTGTAGCTAGTTCAGGCTTCACAGAAAACAATTTATAAATCAAAAATCCTGCTTAATTCTGCAATTTTCAGGTTAAGACATTAAATTTTACTTCCTATTTGAGTTTACTATCTTAAAGGGCATAAACTCTTGATAAGAAAGGTCATAGTGATTGGCACTGCTCTCTCTAAATCATTTCCTGATACTTGCTTTTTCAAAGAATCAACACTCTCCACACAA
>NW_018397277.1:182609-182844 GCF_002168275.2 Theobroma umbraticum
ACATAGGAAATGTAGCTTGTTTCCATATCATCAACATTAGAAAAAGACACCTTTTGGAACTTATGCTCACCTTTAATAATTAAACATATTAATTATAGGAGATTAAATTTTACTTCTTATTTGAGTTTTTATTATCATATAGAGGTAGGAAAATATGTAAAACATCATACCAGAGCATTTGTATTCATAACTAAGACAAATTTCAGTGCATATCAATTGTTTAATTGCAAAAAGT
>NW_018397277.1:182854-182926 GCF_002168275.2 Theobroma umbraticum
TATAAATTCAATGCTATTTCGTTGCAACAAAACATAAAATTACAATGATGTTTTTTTTTTCCTTTTCCTTTT
>NW_018397277.1:182936-183047 GCF_002168275.2 Theobroma umbraticum
GAAAAGAATATGAGACATCAAGGCCCTGTTGAAGTCTGCTAACTCATTGTGATTGACTAAGTACAATATTTGTGAAGATAAATAAAGCTTCAGATGGTTTAGAAAAAGTGA
>NW_018397277.1:183147-183261 GCF_002168275.2 Theobroma umbraticum
GTTATGTTGTTTTTGGAGTTTTGGTTATTATTGCAAGTGGAGTGGTCATGGCTCGCGATGTTGATCCTATCAAGGCAAATAATTGTGAGACTAAGATGACATTGCATTGTGTCA
>NW_018397277.1:183541-183677 GCF_002168275.2 Theobroma umbraticum
AAATCTTCTATAAACACAAATACATTAAAATAAGAAAAAAGAAACTCGTAGAGAAAGAACAAATAGGTAAAGAAAAGATTGTCTAATAAAAATTAAATGATGGATCCAATGCACACAATCTTAATCGAAAATAAGG
>NW_018397277.1:183687-184008 GCF_002168275.2 Theobroma umbraticum
AATTCAAAAGATAAAAAGTTGGTCATTTAGTACAGAAGGGATATGGCCCAGATGCACGCCAAGGTGGGATTCACCCTTGATCTGTGGTGCAAAGTGAGCCACCAAATCAATCAAATTGTTTTGAGCATAGATATTGCAACCCATCCATGGAGGGCGGAAGTCCCTCTAAAGGTAGGGGGCGCACAAGATTTTAACAGTGAGCCAACTATCTCTTGTGTTTTTCTTTCATATTTGCTGCAAACTTAATATGGTGGTCGGAAATTTTTTTTTTAGATTAATGTAACTGTCCTTTAAAACATTCTTAAACATAAAATTACTAAA
>NW_018397277.1:184018-184123 GCF_002168275.2 Theobroma umbraticum
ATAACAAAACTCTTGTGGTTTAAGGTTCAACAAATTAATTTATAAACTGGCAAACTTAATGCCATTGAACTTGAAATCTCATTAAAACATTTTGAGTACATCTTA
>NW_018397277.1:184331-184493 GCF_002168275.2 Theobroma umbraticum
AATTGTGAAAGTAAGATGACATTGCATTGTGTCTCTACAGTTTTCACAAAGGGGTGAAGCTAGAGCATTTTTGAAAAAGAGCCAAATAGAAAGAAACACTTAATAGTCAAGGAAATTTTATATATAATTCAATTCTCAGTCATCTTGAAGATTAAATAAAGT
>NW_018397277.1:184593-184690 GCF_002168275.2 Theobroma umbraticum
TTTTTTTTTAATTTCATGTAATTAAGGATAAACTCATACTCATATAGTTAATTAGATTAACTAAGGAAACTATGATTATTAATTGACTTGTAATGCT
>NW_018397277.1:184700-184965 GCF_002168275.2 Theobroma umbraticum
TATACTTTATATACATTGGGTTCATTTATAAGAATTATAATTAACTATTATATATATATATAGTAAAGCACTTTTAGTATATATGCACTTTAAATATAAATACATTTATTTTTTATTTTGTGTTAACATTACAAAAATTAAAACTTATAAATTTATTAATTATGTTTCAGATATTTATTTTTGATTACTTAAATTTAAATTTTTTTATTTATGTGTTTTTATTAATTTAATTATTAGTAAATTATATGAAATATGTAAGAGAAAT
>NW_018397277.1:185099-185236 GCF_002168275.2 Theobroma umbraticum
ATAAGTTTTTTACATAGTAGAGTTTTTAAACGGATTAGGAGAATTATAAGGTAGTGGGAATATATTAGAGTTAGGATTAAGGCAGTAATTTTAAAATATATTTGTATAGAAAATTTTGCACATTAGGATCTAGTCCA
>NW_018397277.1:185350-185603 GCF_002168275.2 Theobroma umbraticum
GTAATGCTGATAAAGACATTGACATGCTTCCTGCATTGAAAAAGATTCTCCAACTTAGGAGTAAAGCACTTGGGACCAAATCTTTTTAAGAAGTGCCCTAGCAATTCACTATTTTTTTTCAACCAATGTCGAGCAAAATTAAAATTGATTGACTGAACATGGTTTGCCAATTACAAATGCAGGCTAAAGTAGGATTTACTTTTATTTTCAGCCCTTGGAAAAATCGCACAATAAATAGATAATCCTATAATTA
>NW_018397277.1:185613-185690 GCF_002168275.2 Theobroma umbraticum
TTGTGTGGAGAGTGTTGATTCTTTGAAAAAGCAAGTATCAGGAAATATGACCCTTTCTTTTATCAAGAATTTATGCT
>NW_018397277.1:185700-185772 GCF_002168275.2 Theobroma umbraticum
GTAAACTCAAATAAGAAGTAAAATTTATGCTCTATATAATTAAGCAGGATTTTTCATTTATAAATCGTTTTC
>NW_018397277.1:185782-185902 GCF_002168275.2 Theobroma umbraticum
AAACAAAACAAAATGTCCTAGCTTTGCTGGCAGAGCCCCTAGACTTCTATCCAACTACTTGTGATTTTTATATTTGACATTTTTAGTTCAGTTATTCGACTAATCGATTATGCATTGCTT
>NW_018397277.1:185912-186419 GCF_002168275.2 Theobroma umbraticum
AAAAAATTGATTAATTGATAAAATTTTCAAAATCTTAATCAACTGAAAATTAATCGAATTAATATAATTGAATCATTTTAATTGAAATTATTTTGTTAATTCAGTTATATTCGAAAATTACTCACCCCTAGAAGCACTACCATTTTATTTCTTTCCAATTGAAGTCGAGGAAAATTAAAGTTTGATCGACTGAATAAGATTTGCTTTACTTTCTTGCAATTTAATCGTGCACCATCTTTTAGCTAGAAAAGTAGCAAAAGATAAAATATTGCACATATCCCTTCTCTACTGAAGGACCAACTTTTAATTAATCTTCTTTATTCCTTAATTTGCTAACAAATTGTCTCAGAATTGTTGTTTACAAATGCGTTGGAATCAAAAGTTCAGGATCATGGTAGGGACTGCGATCTTCCATTCTTCAACTCTTAATTGCCTTGTGCATTCTTGTGGCTTATCCTGCTTTTTCATTTTTTGTTTCCTTGCTTCCTGTTTCGACGACTCTTGCTG
>NW_018397277.1:186429-186775 GCF_002168275.2 Theobroma umbraticum
ATTTTTCTTGTCGTGGTTCTCATTTCTGCTGTTCCTTCCCTTTTGTTTTTCTGCCCTCTGCAATGTGACCACATTTTATGCCTTTTTCTCTGCTGCTGATTCTGGGTTTTTGCTGGTTGTTTCCCCTGTACCTCCTTTCCGAGGATTTCTTCCTTATCATTAATGAATTTCTTATATCTTTCCAAAAAAAAAATTGACAAAGGTAATATTTCTTTAATATTTATTGATAAAACTATATTAGGAGAAGAAAAGGGCGAAACATCTTTATTAATTAAAGTACACTTATTTCATACTTGTGCATCCTTTCATAAATCACCAATGTATCACTATTCTTAATTGTTGCTCA
>NW_018397277.1:186785-186944 GCF_002168275.2 Theobroma umbraticum
TATCTGTAACAATTTTGGTCTTGAATATACTTGCAAAAACAAGAGCAGAAAGTAGTGTTATCTGTGGGTCATGAATCTTAAAATTTTTTATTTACTATATATTTTTAATAGTCCCTCAAAGTAATATTTTTGTTTAATATTTACTTTTATGCCTCCAAC
>NW_018397277.1:187207-187348 GCF_002168275.2 Theobroma umbraticum
AAATAAGAGTGGGTTTACTAACTCAAACCCACTAAATCTTAATATAAATTTAAGTCTATCATAACATCTTATATGTTAACAGTTTAACCCAACAACCTACCATAACATACTATATCTCAACAGTTCAACCTAATAGTTTAA
>NW_018397277.1:187358-187714 GCF_002168275.2 Theobroma umbraticum
AACAATTCAAGAGACAAATAGAAAATAAAATGAGAGCTTCTTCAAAAAATTACCTATTTCGTGTAAAACATACAGTGTAAAGAAGTAATTCGTTTGTATTTGAAAAATTGGTTTCTCTTCCACTATTGTGCACAAAGAGTGAAAGAGAAACTCTTTTCATAGTTCTATTTGGTCATATATACATATATATGGCACCATCATTATTGTTAATATTTCTTTTTTTTCTTGTATGTCTAATGTATTGTGAACTTTATTTAATCTGCAAGATAAATAAGAATTGAATTATATATAAAATTTCCTTAACTGTTAAGTGTTTCTTTCTATTTGGCTCTTTTTTAAAAATGCTCTAGCTTCGC
>NW_018397277.1:187899-188085 GCF_002168275.2 Theobroma umbraticum
TAAAACTTGCCAAGGAAAAATCGATGTCTCTCGTTTTGGTTGGCATAATAATTTGGTACTGCTGCAAGAATTAGTTTGCCTAGGAAAGTTTATTTATAGGATAACCATGAAGAAGAAGAAAGTATGATGTATTCAAAATGTTTTAATGAGATTTCAAGATCAATGGCATTAAGTTTTTCAGTTTAT
>NW_018397277.1:188591-188859 GCF_002168275.2 Theobroma umbraticum
CTTACTGTAATGTATTCATGTTCATAGAAGATTTCTGATTTGAAATCCTGAAAATCCAAAAATGCATTCGAATCAAAAGTTTAGAATCATAATTTCTTTAATACCATGGGATTCACTGTAAATAACAAAAGTAATATTTTTTCATATTTATTGATAAACTTAATTTTCGACCTTTCTAATAAGGAGAGAGCGAAACATCTTTGCTAACTAAAGTGCATTTATTCCATACTTGTGCACCCCTTGATAAGATCACTGATGTATCATTATT
>NW_018397277.1:188869-188956 GCF_002168275.2 Theobroma umbraticum
GGATTTTGAAGAGTTTTCTTGATTAATGCACCATGACAAAATTGACCAAGTACTATTAGCTCAATGCAACAATTATCCGTAACAATT
>NW_018397277.1:188966-189247 GCF_002168275.2 Theobroma umbraticum
ATATACTTGCAAAAACTTCATTGACACAATACAATGTCATCTTAGTTTCACAGTTATTTGCCTTGATAGGATCAACATCACGAGCCATGACCACTCCACTTGCAATAATAACCAAAACTACAAAAACAACATAACTATTGAAACTTGCCATTGCAACTCAAGGAAGAATGATGTGTCTGGTTTGCTTGGCAGAATACTTTGGTACTGCTGCAAGAATTAATTTTCCTAGAAATGTTCATTTATAGGATAACCATGAGGAAGGAGAGTTTAAGATGTATTCA
>NW_018397277.1:189257-189354 GCF_002168275.2 Theobroma umbraticum
AATGAGATTTCAGGTTCAATAGCTTTAAATTTTTCAGTTTATAAATTAATTGACTAAATTATAAACCAGAAGAGTTATTATTATTATTATAGTATTT
>NW_018397277.1:189364-189463 GCF_002168275.2 Theobroma umbraticum
GTTATCAGAATGTTTTAAAGGAAATTTACATTAGTCTAAAAAAATTGATTTCAGCCTCCATATTAAGTTGGATGGATTGTGACATTAATCAATGAAAAA
>NW_018397277.1:189473-189792 GCF_002168275.2 Theobroma umbraticum
AGTCATCTCTCGTCTTAATAAATCTTGTTCCTTTTTCAATATTTGAGCTCGAGATGAACCTTTTTCAATATTTGAGCTCCAGATTTTGAAGTTGAAATCTAAGATTCTTAACAAGTTGAAAAAAATTATGGAAAATGAAATTGATAAAAAAGAAATGATATTCAAGTACAGTTTGACAACAATTTCTTATTCCTTAATTAGAGCACACTACAGGTAATTAGGCACCAATTAAATATTATTATTTAAATGTACATCATCCTGCAAAATCTAAAATGTCAATTTCTTGCATTGTCTCAAAGCTTTCTCTTCCCATTTTCTA
>NW_018397277.1:189802-189990 GCF_002168275.2 Theobroma umbraticum
TGCCCTAGAATAGAAAGCCAGCTACACTAATAAGACAATAATAAGTATCGAGAGAGAATGAAAGAGATAAGGTGAATTCCAAAAAGGCTCTCTTCTTCCAAGATCACAGAGTCTCAATATTCTGAAGCTACTTCCAGGCGAATAATGGGGTTTTCCAAAAGAAAGCTAGCCAATTATAAGTCTTTTTC
>NW_018397277.1:190237-190443 GCF_002168275.2 Theobroma umbraticum
GCATCATGTTTTTGACAAATTTTTACATTAATTTTGTAGATACAAGTGTCAATATCCGTATGAATAATAAAGGATTCAAAAAATATCAGATACAAAAAGTTAGGGTAAATTGAAGAGTCCATGTTACATATTCCTTTAATTTTTATCATTTTAAAAGTTGACATGGTGAATTTTTTAAAGCTATTGCCTAAATGATTACCTTTTTT
>NW_018397277.1:190524-190821 GCF_002168275.2 Theobroma umbraticum
TTGAATATCTTCTCCCATTTGTTTATAAATCTCTAAGATTATAAATAATGAGAAGAGCAAAAATATTTTACAGCACAAGGGTTTAAAATGAGTTGGGAGCTGGACATCCTACTCGGGCTAAGAAAGCCATGGCTGTTACAATCAAGCTTTCAATCCTTCTTTTGCAGTTGTCCTTGCTTTGGCATTTGCTCATAATATTTGGCTGGTTTCTTTCGTAACAAACAGCTAATCCATTATAAAGAATTTGGACTTGTATTGCTAGGAGAAGGAACAACCATTCCGGATTCCAAGGCTTCT
>NW_018397277.1:190831-190969 GCF_002168275.2 Theobroma umbraticum
ATGTAAATCCATAAATATTGGTAACATATAAATACTATCCGCCACTTGCAAAAGGAAAAAAAGAAAGAATCATAAGAAGCTGAAACCCTGTCCAAAAGAAGAAGAGATTTGTGCTAGTGATGAAGAAGCAGAAGGGAA
>NW_018397277.1:191051-191150 GCF_002168275.2 Theobroma umbraticum
AAATCTTGGAGCACTTTACTTACAATTCCTAGCTTCGTTAGGATACACCTCATGTTAAAGACAACAAATCCAATAATATGCAGTGACTTATTCTCTTCG
>NW_018397277.1:191250-192288 GCF_002168275.2 Theobroma umbraticum
AAACTGATGAATCAATGTTAGGTAGCAACATTTATTTCTACGTATCGACAAATGACAAAAAATGTTTAAAATTTATTATATATTCAGGACCAGGTTGTGGTTCAGCTGGAGACGGATTTTTAAGTGTTGGTCCTTTCATTACTACTGCTAATGCTCATGGTCTCCAAAGAAATCCATATTCTTGGATCAAAGGTTTATTTATTTTTTTTTATGCTTGTGACTTGGGACTTGACATGTAGATTTGTTTCAATATCTTTTGACTTTTGATATGTACATATTTTAGTGTCAAATTTCCTATTCATTGATTCCCCTATTGGAGCGGGATGGTCCTATTCAAACACAAGCAGCGACTATGATGTTGGAGATGATAGTACTAGTAAGATCATGTTCAACCCAATATTTTCCTTATTTACTTTTGTTTTTGTCAATATTTGGTAAAACTTTCCTTCGTTGTTTCTTACAGACAAAGACCTGCTTACATTCATACTCCAATGGTTTGAAAAGTATCCAAATTTTAAGTCTAGAGATTTATATCTCGGCGGATCAAGCTATGCAGGTTTGAAAAAATAATCATTTTATTTTTCCATCCCAAAGTAAAACAAGTTCAGCGTAGATTAATTGATTTTAGACTTTGATGATGAATTAAGTAACATTAATGAAAATTAAAAGAAATTATGGTCCCCAAGAACATATTTCATTAAACTTATAATCGTTTAATGTTTTCTTCAGGACACTTCATACCCAATTTCGCTAATGCCTTGTTGGATTACAACAAACAACCAAACAAGTTCAAGTTCAATATCAAAGGATTGGCAGTAAGGAGAAACTCAATCTAACCACTCTAAATCCTTTTGCATAATTTGTTGCATAAATGGAATATTTGTCTAACAATTTTAGGTCTTCATTTTTCCTTTTTTGATCTTTAAATAGTTGGGAAATCCGCTTCTTCGGAATAAGCTAGACACTCTTGCAGTATATGATTTTTTTTGGTCACGTGGGATGATTAATATTAACTTGCACCAACAAATCTTGAAAGAA
>NW_018397277.1:192388-192509 GCF_002168275.2 Theobroma umbraticum
GTAAATTAATCAAACAAATTACTATGATATTGATTAAGAAAAAAATGATAAATAAATAATTAAGTAAAACACAAATGGATAAACCAAAAACCTTATTTTCATGATTCCAAGCTTCATCTTT
>NW_018397277.1:192671-192809 GCF_002168275.2 Theobroma umbraticum
TATAGCATCTTGGTCTCCACTGTAACATGATATTGGACGAAAAGATGGAAGAAAATAAACTAAAAAAGTCAGCCACATAATTTCTATTTAATTTATTTACTAAAACTTGCTTTATTCTCAAGTAAGAAAGATATTATA
>NW_018397277.1:193303-193477 GCF_002168275.2 Theobroma umbraticum
ATCTGCCCTAAAAGGAATGCACATATCTACTTCAAAACTAACCTTCGTAACCTGCAGCAACAGAAAAAAGGATTAATATAGAAAATATATAAAAGAAAAAGAAAAGTGAATAAGTTTCACAATAATACACAAAGAAACAACATGAATACCTCCTTTCCTAACACAAGGTCTTCC
>NW_018397277.1:193857-193987 GCF_002168275.2 Theobroma umbraticum
TAAGAGTGGTTAGATCAAGATATTTCTTACTGCCAATCCTTTGATGTTGAACTTAAAACTGTTTGATTGGTTGTTGTTGTAATCAAGTAAGGAATTAGCAAAATTGGGTATGAAGTGTCCTGAGAAAAAT
>NW_018397277.1:194077-194237 GCF_002168275.2 Theobroma umbraticum
TATGAAATGCAAACCGAAAAGAAAACTATGTTTTAGGGGTCATAATTTCTATCAATTTTCATTAACAGCTAATTAATTCTTCATCAAATTCTAACTAAATTAAACGACAATGAATTTATTTGACTTTGAGATGGAAAAATGAAATGATTATTTTTCAAAC
>NW_018397277.1:194356-194491 GCF_002168275.2 Theobroma umbraticum
TTAAATATTGACAAAAATAAAAGAAAATAAGGAAACTATTGTGTTGGACATGATTTTACTAGTACTATCATCTCCAACTTTATAGTCGCTGCTTGTGTTTGAGTAGGACCATCCCGCTCCAATAGGGGAATCAAT
>NW_018397277.1:194906-195004 GCF_002168275.2 Theobroma umbraticum
AATAGAACAGACTTCTACTAGCCTTTCCATCAACGTCAATGTAGCCAGAAAATTACCTAAAGGTAACATTTGGTTGTCCAGGCAATTTTTCTATTAAA
>NW_018397277.1:195014-195154 GCF_002168275.2 Theobroma umbraticum
GAAATCCATTAACACCACCAAACGCGAACAAGAAAAGACCAAGAAGGAATATCCTGTTATCCATTTGCAATATATTGAGATCTTAAAATAAGAGAAGAACAGAGTTTGCAAATATTTGCTTATTTTGATTGAGTAATCTA
>NW_018397277.1:195254-195351 GCF_002168275.2 Theobroma umbraticum
GTCAATAGATATGGAAACAAATCTATACGTCAAGTTCTAAGTTACGAGCATAATTTCAACCTTTGATCCAAGAATTGGATCTTTTTCAGCTTCAACA
>NW_018397277.1:195361-195488 GCF_002168275.2 Theobroma umbraticum
GGAAATCCATTAACACCACCAAACACGAATAAGAAAAGGCCAAGAAGGAATATCCTGTTATCCATTTACAATATATTAAGATCTTAGAATAAGAGAAGAACAGAGTTTGCAAATATTTGCTTATTTT
>NW_018397277.1:195498-195712 GCF_002168275.2 Theobroma umbraticum
TTTCATTTTTTGTTTCTAAGTAAACAAAATCTTGTTGGAACAATACCCTAGCTTTCAAGGGTAATAACAACTTTTATTTTCTTTTGAGACAAATAATTTTGATGTTATTGTAGCTTATTTAAGTGTTCATTGGTTTAGTTTGTTGCAACAAATCAATGTTAGATATAGAGGAATACAGCACTTACATCACTTTTGATGAGAAAAAGATGATAGC
>NW_018397277.1:195984-196112 GCF_002168275.2 Theobroma umbraticum
TCAATTGAGTAAATCTTTTCTTTTCAATGACTAGTTTAACTTTGTCAGGTTTTGACCCTTTTAATTTTTATTAATATTCTCAATGATCTGACAAAAACTGCATATCCAGTTGCCAGTTTCCATATCAT
>NW_018397277.1:196122-196295 GCF_002168275.2 Theobroma umbraticum
AAGCTCAACTTTAGTCCATTTTCTGTACAACGTGATGAACAATAGGGCGCCAGCTTGGCAGGGGAGACCGCATATTAAGCCCATCCACAAACCCTGAAGAACAATAAAGCATAAAAGGAAATCATAAGGAAGATTAATTAAGAACAGAGTTATGGAATGTAATTAACTACTTG
>NW_018397277.1:196395-196574 GCF_002168275.2 Theobroma umbraticum
ATGTTATGGTAGGTTATTGGGTTAAACTGTTAACATATAAGATGTAATGATAGACTTAAATTTATATTAAGATTTAGTGGGTTTGAGTTAGTAGACCCACTCTTATTTTTTTTATTAAAAAATTTTATAAGCTTAACATATTGGATTAGAATTTATATGATAACCAGCAATATGTGTGA
>NW_018397277.1:196584-196719 GCF_002168275.2 Theobroma umbraticum
TCCAATTTCACCTAATGGTTGGAGGCATAAAAGTAAATATAACTTTGAGGGACTATTAAAAATATATAGTAAATAAAAATTGTTACAGATAATTGTTTTTGCAAGTATATTCAAGATCAAAATTGTTACAGATAA
>NW_018397277.1:196729-196830 GCF_002168275.2 Theobroma umbraticum
GAGCAACAATTAAGAATAGTGATACATTGGTGATTTATGAAGGAATGCACAAATATGAAATGAGAACCACGACAAGAAAAATCAAGGAGAGCCAGCAAGAG
>NW_018397277.1:196840-196972 GCF_002168275.2 Theobroma umbraticum
AGGAAGAAAGGAAACAAAAAAAATAAAAACATCCAGCACACGAACAACAGCGTTGTGAAAAGCAACGGAGTAAAAGAAAAAGCAGGATAAGCCAGAAGAATGCACAAGGCAATTAAGAGCTGAAGAATGGAG
>NW_018397277.1:197587-197889 GCF_002168275.2 Theobroma umbraticum
AAAAAATCACAATTAGTTGGATAGAAGTCTAAGTGCTCTGCCAGCAAAGCTAGGACAATTTGTTTTGTTTAAATTGCTGTAGTTTAGCCCTCACAGAAAACAATTTATAAATGAAAAATCCTGCTTAATTCTTCAATTTTCAAGTTAAGACATTAAATTTTACTTCTTCTTTGAGTTTACTATCATATAGAGCGTAAATTCTTGATAAAAGAAAGGGTCATAGTGATTGGCACTGCTCTCTCTAAAGCATTTCCTGATACTTGCTTTTTCAAAGAATCAACACTCTCCACACAAATGGTGTC
>NW_018397277.1:197989-198126 GCF_002168275.2 Theobroma umbraticum
AAGCAGCGACTATGAAGTTGGGGATGATAGTACTAGTAAGATCATGTCCAACACAATAGTTTCCTTATTTTCTTTTATTTCTATCAATATTTAATAAAATTTTCCTTCATTGTATTTTATAGATAAAGACCTGCTTA
>NW_018397277.1:198286-198447 GCF_002168275.2 Theobroma umbraticum
AATCATTTCATTTTTCCATCTCAAAGTCAAATAAATTCACTGTAGTTTAGAATTTGATGAAGAATTAATTAGATGTTAATGAAAATTGATAGAAATTATGGCCCCTAAAACATATATTTCTTTTCGGTTTGCATTTCATAACCTTTTATATATAAATTTCA
>NW_018397277.1:198512-198629 GCF_002168275.2 Theobroma umbraticum
GTTTCAAGTTCAACATCAAAGGATTGGCAGTAAGAAATATCTTGATCTAACCACCCTTAAGTGCTTTTGCTTAATTAGTTGCCTCAATGAAATATTTTTCTAACAATTTTAGGTCTA
>NW_018397277.1:199179-199299 GCF_002168275.2 Theobroma umbraticum
TGCACATCGGGATCTAGTCCAATGACCTGCAACTAATGTTTATACTCTTTTTCTGTTTAAAATCTCCATAATCTACTAGGAAAAGTGGTCTTCAATATAGTAATGCTGATAAAGACATTG
>NW_018397277.1:199399-199500 GCF_002168275.2 Theobroma umbraticum
TTCCATTAATGTAGCTAAGGCAAGACGCTTTGATGTTCTTCGAGACCCTTGTGAGGAAAAATGGGAAGACCTTATGTTAGGAAAGGAGGTATTCATGTTGT
>NW_018397277.1:199510-199616 GCF_002168275.2 Theobroma umbraticum
ATTATTATGAAACTTATTCGCTTTTCTATTTATATTTTATATATTAATCCTTTTTTCTGCTGCTACAGGTTACGAAAGTTAGTTTTGAAGTAGATATGTGCATTCC
>NW_018397277.1:199626-199785 GCF_002168275.2 Theobroma umbraticum
GATTTCTATTTCAACATTCCGGAAGTTCAAAAAGCTTTTCATGTTAATCGAACCAATTTAGGGTATCAATGGAAGGGTTGTTTTGAGTAAGATCTCTTATATAGAAAATTTTGCACATTGGGATCTAGTCCAATGACCTGTAACTAATGTTTATACTCT
>NW_018397277.1:200557-200642 GCF_002168275.2 Theobroma umbraticum
AATTTATTGAATTTCATAACTGTAAAAGGAGCTAATCATCATGTCACTTTTTCTAAACCATTTGAAGCTTTATTAATCTTCACAA
>NW_018397277.1:200652-200795 GCF_002168275.2 Theobroma umbraticum
TAATCAATCACCATGAGTTAGACAATCTCAACAAGTCCTTGATGTCTCATATTCTTTTCTTCTGCCTACAAAAGGAAAAGGAAAAAAACAACATCATTGTAATTTTATGTTTTGTTGTAACAAAATAGCATTTGAATTTATAT
>NW_018397277.1:200895-201066 GCF_002168275.2 Theobroma umbraticum
TTGATAGAAATTATGGCCCCTAAGACATATTTCTTTTTGGTTTGCATTTCATAACCTTTTATATATAAATTTCATTTAACTTAAAAAAGTGTTAATTTTTATCAGGACACTTCATACCCAATTTCGCTAATTCCTTACTTGATTACAATAATAACCAATCAAACAGCTTCA
>NW_018397277.1:201302-201415 GCF_002168275.2 Theobroma umbraticum
TTTTTTATTTTTATCTTTAAATAGTTGGGGAATCCGCTTCTTCGTAATAACCTAGACAATCTTGCAATATATGATTTCTTTTGGTCACGTGGGATGATTAATATTAACTTGCA
>NW_018397277.1:201652-201780 GCF_002168275.2 Theobroma umbraticum
TGTGTTAGGAAATGAGGTATTCATGTTGTTTCTTTGTGTATTATTATGAAACTTATTCACTTTTCTTTTCTTTGTATATTTTATATATTAATCCTTTTTTCTGCTGCCACAGGTTACGAAAGTTAGTT
>NW_018397277.1:202372-202508 GCF_002168275.2 Theobroma umbraticum
AACCATGTTAACAAGTTAGCCAAGGATATGAATTTGAATTTGACAAAAGATGAATCTTGGAATCATGAAAATAAGGTTTTTTGTTTATCCATTTGTATTTTACTTAATTATTTATTTATCATTTTTTTCTTAATCA
>NW_018397277.1:202571-202683 GCF_002168275.2 Theobroma umbraticum
ATCTCAACAAGGCCTTGATGTCTCATATTCTTTTCTTCTGCCTATAAAAGGAAAGGGGAAAAAAAAACATCATTGTAATTTTATGTTTTGTTGTAACAAAATAGCATTTGAA
>NW_018397277.1:203067-203213 GCF_002168275.2 Theobroma umbraticum
GGTAAAATGGGATTTACTTTTAGTTGCAGTCCTCAGAAAAAGTCCCACATTAAAGAGATAATCCTATAATTAATATGTTTATTAAAGGTGAGCATAAGATCTGAAAGGTATCTTCTTCTAATGTTAATGACATGGAAACAAGATAC
>NW_018397277.1:203223-203303 GCF_002168275.2 Theobroma umbraticum
TTTCTTTTATCAAGAATTTATGCTTTATATGATAGTAAACTCAAATAAGAAGTAAAATTCAATGTCTAAACTTGAAAATT
>NW_018397277.1:203648-203800 GCF_002168275.2 Theobroma umbraticum
AATCGATTATGCACTGCTTCTTTAAAAAAAATCGATTAATTGATAAAATTTTCAGAAACTTAATGGATTGAAAATTAATCGAATTAACCTATTTCATCAACCGGATCAATTGAATTGTTTTAATTGAAATTATTTTGTTAATTCAGTTAAAT
>NW_018397277.1:203810-203954 GCF_002168275.2 Theobroma umbraticum
CTCACCCCAGGAAGCAATACCATTTTATTTCTTTCCATCCAAAGTCGAGCAAAACTAAGGTTTGCTAGACTAAATAAGATTTGCTTTACATTTTGCAATTTAATCCTGCAGTATCTTTTAACTAGAAAAGTAGCAAAAGATAAA
>NW_018397277.1:204273-204428 GCF_002168275.2 Theobroma umbraticum
TTTTCTTGTCATTGTTCTCGTTTCTACTGTTCCTTCTCTTTGTTTTCCTGCTCTCTTCCATGTGACCACATTTTATGCTTTTTTCTCTACTGCTGATTCTAGTTTTTTGCTAGATTGCTTCCCTTGTACCTTCTTTCCAAGGATTTCTTCCTTGT
>NW_018397277.1:204455-204620 GCF_002168275.2 Theobroma umbraticum
AATGACAAAAGTAATATTTCTTTAATATTTATGGATAAAACTAGATTTTCGACCGTCCTAATAAGGAAAAGAAAGAGGCAAAACATTTTTATTAATGAAAGTACACGTATTCCATACTTGGGCATCCCTTGATAAATCGTATCACTATTCTTAATTGTTGCTCAT
>NW_018397277.1:204630-204747 GCF_002168275.2 Theobroma umbraticum
ATCTATAACAATTTTGATCTTGAATATACTTGCGAAAACAAGGGAAGATGGTAGTGTTATGACGGGGACCATGAATTTTAAAATTTTTTATTTACTATATATTTTTCATTAGTCCCT
>NW_018397277.1:204981-205174 GCF_002168275.2 Theobroma umbraticum
GTCAAGCACATTGCTAGTTATCATTTAAATTCTAATCCAATATGTTAAGCCTAAGCAATATTTGTTTAAAAAAAATAAGAGTTAGTCTACTAATTCAAACCTATATTTTGTTCGGTTTAAAGCATCACATAATTCAGGAAATTTCAAATAGTTGGCTGCTTCTTGGATGAATTTATTCAAAATGTCCACCGAT
>NW_018397277.1:205274-205488 GCF_002168275.2 Theobroma umbraticum
GAATTTATGCTCTATATGATAGTAAACTCAAATAAGAAGTACAATTTAATGTCTGAACCTGAAAATTGAAGAATTAAGCAGGATTTTTCATTTATCAATTGTTTTCTGTGAAGGCTAAACTACATCAATTTAAACAAAACAAATTGTCCTATCTTTGCTAGCAGAGCACTTAGACTTCTATCCAACTAATTGTGATTTTTTGATTTGACATTTT
>NW_018397277.1:205668-205836 GCF_002168275.2 Theobroma umbraticum
CATCAACCGGATTAATTGAATTGTTTTAATTGAAATTATTTTGTTAATTCAGTTCAATTCAAAAATTGCTTACCCCTGGAAGCACTACCATTTTATTTCTTTCCACCCAAAGTCGAGCAAAACTAAGGTTTGATAGACTGAATAAGATTTGCTTTACATTTTTGCAAT
>NW_018397277.1:205921-206160 GCF_002168275.2 Theobroma umbraticum
TCTTTATTCTTTAATTTGCTAACAAATTGTCCCAAAATTTTTGTTTACAAATGCATTGGAATCAAAAGTTTAGGATCATGGTAGGACTGCCATCTTCCATTCTTCAACTCTTAATTGCCTTGTGCATTCTTGTAGCTTATCCTGCATTCTCTTTTACTCCGTCGCTTTTCACGAGACTGTTGTTCATGTGCTGGATGTTTTTTTTATTATCTATAACAATTTTGATCTTGAATATACTT
>NW_018397277.1:206481-206594 GCF_002168275.2 Theobroma umbraticum
ACCATGAATTTTAAAATTTTTTATTTACTATATATTTTTCATTAGTCCCTCAAACTAACTTTTTATTTAATATTTATTTTTATTCCTCCAACCATTTGATGAAACTGGACTCA
>NW_018397277.1:206724-206904 GCF_002168275.2 Theobroma umbraticum
AATAAGAGTGAGTCTACTAATTCAAACCGACTAAGTCTTAATTAATATAAATCTCAACCTATAGTTCAATCTAATAGCCCAATATGTTGATTAGCAATTCATGAGACAAATAGAAAATAAAATGACAGCTTCCTCAAAAAATTACCTATTTCGTGTAAAACATATAAAGTAAAGAGGTAA
>NW_018397277.1:207004-207132 GCF_002168275.2 Theobroma umbraticum
ACTATTTGAAATTCCCTGAATTATGTGATGCTTTAAACCCAACAAAATATAGGTTTGAATTAGTAGACTAACTCTTATTTTTTTAAAACAAATATTGATTAGGCTTAACATATTGGATTAGAATTTAA
>NW_018397277.1:207142-207216 GCF_002168275.2 Theobroma umbraticum
GCAATGTGCTTGACCATAATGAGTCCAGTTTCATCAAATGGTTAGAGGAATAAAAATAAATATTAAATAAAAAA
>NW_018397277.1:207226-207333 GCF_002168275.2 Theobroma umbraticum
GGGACTAATGAAAAATATATAGTAAAAAAAAATTTTAAAATTCATGGTCCCCGTCATAACACTACCCTCTGCCCTTGTTTTCGCAAGTATATTCAAGATCAAAATTG
>NW_018397277.1:207343-207520 GCF_002168275.2 Theobroma umbraticum
TTGTTGGGATGAGCAACAATTAAGAATAGTGATACGATTTATCAAGGGATGCACAAGTATGGAATACGTGTACTTTAATTAATAAAGATGTTTTGCCTCTTTCTTTTCCTTATTAGGAAGGTTGAAAATCTAGTTTTATCCATAAATATTAAAGAAATATTACTTTTGTCATTTTTT
>NW_018397277.1:207884-208024 GCF_002168275.2 Theobroma umbraticum
TCTCGTGTAAAGCGACGGAGTAAAAGAGAATGCAGGATAAGCCACAAGAATGCACAAGGTAATTAAGAGTTTAAGAATGGAATATCGCAGTCCTACCATGATCCTAAACTTTTGATTCCAACGCATTTGTAAACAAAAAT
>NW_018397277.1:208545-208665 GCF_002168275.2 Theobroma umbraticum
AAACAATTCAATTAATCCGGTTGATGAAATAGGTTAATTCGATTAATTTTCAATCGATTAAGTTTCTGAAAATTTTATCAATTAATCGATTTTTTTTTAAAGAAGCAGTGCATAATCGAT
>NW_018397277.1:208763-208880 GCF_002168275.2 Theobroma umbraticum
ACAGAAAACAATTTATAAATGAAAAATCCTGCTTAATTCTTCAATTTTCAGGTTCAGACATTGAATTTTACTTCTTATTTGAGTTTACTATCATATAGAGCATAAATTCTTGATAAA
>NW_018397277.1:209030-209150 GCF_002168275.2 Theobroma umbraticum
CCACACAAACGGTGTCGGACATAGGAAATGTATCTTGTTTCCATGTCATTAACACTAGAAGAAGATACCTTTCGGATCTTATGCTCACCTTTAATAAACATATTAATTATAGGATTATCT
>NW_018397277.1:209599-209712 GCF_002168275.2 Theobroma umbraticum
TTCAAATGCTATTTTGTTACAACAAAACATAAAATTACAATGATGTTTTTTTTTTCCCATTTCCTTTTATAGGCAGAAGAAAAGAATATGAGACATCAAGGCCTTGTTGAGAT
>NW_018397277.1:209976-210127 GCF_002168275.2 Theobroma umbraticum
TGGCTAACTTGTTAACATGGTTTAAGGTTCCAACAGTTGGTACTATAGCATCTTAGTCTCCACTGTAACATGATATTGGATGAAAAGATAAGATAAAATAAAATAAAAAAGTCAGCCACATAATTTCTATTTTAATTTATTTACTAAAACT
>NW_018397277.1:210137-210269 GCF_002168275.2 Theobroma umbraticum
TCAAGTAAGAAAGATATTATACATATATATATAATACAAACCTAAATATTGTAATAGGGATGGATTGTTGGAGAATCCTTTTCAATGCAGGAAGCATGTCAATGTCTTTATCAGCATTAATATATTGAATAC
>NW_018397277.1:210369-210486 GCF_002168275.2 Theobroma umbraticum
AAATATTTGCTTATTTTGATTGAGTAATCTACAATTCCATTGAATATATATATATGCAGCGGCTTCAATTTTCTTTTTTTGTTTCTAAGTAAACAAAATCTTGTTGGAACAATACCC
>NW_018397277.1:210941-211131 GCF_002168275.2 Theobroma umbraticum
TTTAACTTTGTCAGGTTTTGGCTCTTCTAATTTTTATTAATATTCTCAATGATCTGACAAAAAATGCATATCCAGTTGCCAGTTTCCATATCATTTTCTGCTTGAAGCTCAACTTTAGTCCATTTTCTGTACAACGTAATGAACAATAGGGCACCAGCTTGGCAGGGGAGACCGCATATTAAGCTTATCC
>NW_018397277.1:211473-211675 GCF_002168275.2 Theobroma umbraticum
CCTATCTGAAAAAATATGTCAGACAAAAGTTTTGGTTGGTGGTACTTCAAACCTTATAAGACTCCCTAAAACAATTAAAAGCTGGGGTGTCATGGAGCCAAATATTATGAGCAAATGTTAAAGCAAGGACAACTACAAGAGCGAGGAGGATGGAAAGCTTGAGTGTGACAGCCATGGCATTCTCATCCCGAGTAGGATGTCC
>NW_018397277.1:212096-212215 GCF_002168275.2 Theobroma umbraticum
TCCCAACCCAGTTAATCGCATGAATTAACTTTTGAAAGGATTTCATCCAGTAACTGATGATGAACGACTTATGATATGTAAATATACATAAAAGTTAGGGATACAATGCCCCAAAGGAA
>NW_018397277.1:212315-212455 GCF_002168275.2 Theobroma umbraticum
GAATTATGCCTCCTTATGTATCCTATCCCATTAAATCAATCTTTGTGCATATATGTTACCTATTGAATTTCATAATTTCATGACCTTTGACCTTTGAAGTGTCATTAGCTTCCACTATTTCTATCATGTATAGAAATCTT
>NW_018397277.1:212921-213089 GCF_002168275.2 Theobroma umbraticum
TTTATAGATCTCTAAGATTTTAAATACGGAGAAAAGCAAAAATATTTTACAGCACAAGGTTTTCAAATGAGTTGGGAGCTGGACATCCTACTCGGGATGACAATGCCATGGCTATAACACTCAAGCTTTCCATCCTCCTCGCTCTTGTAGTTGTCCTTGCTTTAGATT
>NW_018397277.1:213651-213809 GCF_002168275.2 Theobroma umbraticum
AATCTTCCTTATGATTCCCTTTTATGCTTTATTGTTCTTCAGGGTTTGTGGATAAGCTTAATATGTGGTCTCCCCTGCCAAGCTGGTGCCCTATTGTTCATTACGTTGTAAAAAAAATGGACTAAAGTTGAGCTTGAAGCAGAAAATGATATGGAAAC
>NW_018397277.1:213909-215079 GCF_002168275.2 Theobroma umbraticum
CTATAGCTTATTTAAGTGTTCATTGGTTTAGTTTGTTGCAACAAATCAATGTCAAATATAGAGGAATACAGTACTTACAACATCACTTTTGATGAGAAAAATCAATGTCAGATATGGAGGAATACAGCACTTACAACATCACTTTTGAATAGAAAAAGATAATAGCTCACGAAAGGAAAAATAAATGGACTGACACCTATTTAGAAACGAGAATCCTTCTTTTTGTTTTTCTAAATATAAGAGGTGGCTTGACTTAGCAATACAAGAACCACTTGTTCGTTTTTTATGATGAGATATGTTTCCTAAAATTATCAATTGAAGTTCTTAATTAATAATTGAATACAATGAGATTTATTTACTTTTCTTTTCTCGAAGGGTAAGGGACAAGCCCGTCAATTGTGTAAATCTTTTCTTTTCAACGACTAGTTTAACTTTGTTAAGTTTTGGCCCTTTTAATTTTTATTAATATTCTCAACGATTTGACAAAAAATGCATATCCAGTTGCCAGTTTCCATATCATTTTCTGCATGAAGCTCAACTTTAGTCCATTTTCTGTACAACGTAACGAACAATAGGGCACCAGCTTGGCAGGGGAGACTGCATATTAAGCCTATCCACAAACCTTGAAGAACAATAAAGCATAAAAGGGAATCGTAAGGAAGATTAATTAAGAACAGAATTATGGAATGTGATTAACTACTTGAAAAAATAATTATATATATTCTTCACCTTGCATCAAGCTTAAACATCAATCCAAGGCCTGCAATTGAGCATTCCAATGAATGGAAAGTCCAAGTTACCACACTGCCAAGAGCTGCGCCACTTCCTCTAGCACCCGCAACGTCAAAACAATTAGACTTCTATCTGAAAAAATATTTTAGACAAAAGTTTTGGTTGGTGGTACTTCAAACCTGATAAGACTCCCTGAAACGATCAAAAGCTGGGGTGTCATGGAGCCAAATTTCTTTATAATTGAAGAGCTGTTACTAAAGAAACCAGCCCAAATATTATGAGCAAATGCTAAAGCAAGGACAACTGCAAGAGCAAGGAGGATGGAAAGCTTGAGTGTGACAGCCATGGCATTCTCAGCCCGAGTAGGATGTCCAGCTCCCAACTCATTTGAAACCCTTGTGCTGTAAAATATTTTTTCTTTTCTCCGTATTTAAAATC
>NW_018397277.1:215089-217107 GCF_002168275.2 Theobroma umbraticum
ATAAACAAATGGGAGAAGATACTCAATAAACTAACCTTGCTACAGCACTAAGGCCATAAGTTATCTGTACGCAATAGCTTTTGTATTCGAGCTTATCACGGCAATGAAAAATTCACCATGTCAACCTTCAAAATGGTTAAAATTAACAGAGCATGTAACACAGACTCTTCAATTTACCCTAATTTATTTGTGTCTAATATTTTTTGGATACTTTATTATTCATATGGGTGTTGACACTTGTATCTACAAAATTAATGTAAAGACTTGTAGCCTTATCCTAGAGTTCATGTAACATAGTATAGACAATACATATTTGACAACTATAATGCCGAGCTTACCACATTGCAATCAATGACGTAGTTACTTTGGAATTAGGCATCAAGCTAGCTAACAACACAAGAAGCTTAGAAACATGAGTGAAAGACTTATAATTGGCTAGTTTTCTTTTGGAAAACCTATTCACTTGAAAGGTGCTTCGGCATATTGAGACATTGTGATCTTGGAAGAAGAGATCCTTTTTGGAATTCACCTCATCTCTCTCATTCTCTCTCAATACTTATCATTGTCTTATTACTGTAGCTGGCTTTCTATTCTAGGGAAATATGTAAATTAGGAACTGCGAAGAAAAAGCTTTGAGACAATGCTAGAAAATGACATTTTTAGGTTTTGCAGGATGATGTAAGTTTAAATAATAAATATGTAATCGGTGTCTTATTGCCTGCAATGTGCTCTAATCTACCAAATAAGGAATTATTGTGCAATTGGACTTGAATATTATTTCTTTTTTATCAATATCATTTTTGTATAATTTTTTCAATTTGTTAAGAACCTAAAATTTCAACTTCAAAATCTAGAGCTCGAACATTGAAAAAGGTTAAACTCAAGCTCAAATATTGAAAAAGGAATCGGATTTATTAAGCCAAGACATGACTATCTCCTGTGTTTTTCATTCATATTTGTTGCATTAATGTCACAAACTATCAAACTTAATATGGTGGCAAAAATTTTTTTTTCGAGACTAATGTAACTCTCCTTTAAAACATTCTGATAACTGAAAAGTTATTGAATGCTATACTAATTAAAAAAACTCTTCTGGTTGAAAATTTATCAAATTAATTCATAAAACGAAGTATTTAATGCTATTGGACCTGAAATCTCATTAAAACGCTTTTAAATACATCTTAGTCTCTCCTTGCTCATGGTTATCCTATAAATAAACAGTTTCTAGGCAAATTAATCATTGCAGCAGTACCAAAGTATTCTGCCAACCAAAACAAGAGACATCAATTACTCCTTGAGTCATAATGGCAAGTTGCAATGTTTATGCTGTCTTCGGAGTTTTGGTTATTATGGCAAGTGGAGCGGTCACGGCTCGTGATGTTGATCCCAACAAGGCAAATAATTGTGAAACTAAGATGACATTACATTGTGTCAATGAAGTTTTTGCAAGTATATTCAAGACTGGAATTGTTATAGAAAATTGTTGCGTTGAGCTTATAGAACTTGGTCAATTTTGTCATGATGCATTAATCAAGAAAACTCTTCAAAATCCCCTATTTAAGAATAATGATACATCGGTGATCTTAGCAAGGGGTGCACAAGTATGGAATAAGTGTACTTTAGTTAACAAAGATGTTTCCCCCTCTCCTTTTCCTTATTAGGAAGGTTGAAAATTAAGCTTTATCAATAAGTATTAAAAAAATATTACCTTTGTGATTTGCAATATTGTATCTCATGGTATTAAAGAAATCATGATCCTAAACTTTTGATTCCAATGCGTTTGTTGGGTTTCCAGGATTTGGAATGAGAAATCTTCATAGAACGGAGATATTAATGTCATATAACAAAATATTTTATTAAATGATAACATATCATACAGTGGGTTTCATGTTTCTAGGCTTGTTTTAGAAGTGTTTCATAAATACTGACTTTTTTTTTATGGGGGTGATTATGTCACAAAAGGGTTTGTGTCATGTATAATTTTCATTAAGGTTAAATTTCAGTTTCATATTTCAATA
>NW_018397277.1:217117-217528 GCF_002168275.2 Theobroma umbraticum
TTATGAATTGTGGATTTAAATTTTGAGTCGATATGAGAACCAGATTATTTATGATGATTTTTATTAATTTTATTGATGGAAAAATTAATGGAATTCCATAAGTAAGTAATTACCTCATCATCGATAAAATTCATAAGTAAATTCAATAGTTTTCTATGGATTTGATATTACAACTACCGATTAGTCTACTTGTCTAACTATTTGTTTGCCTTCCTCAACAAAATTTTCCATTGGAAATTTAAAATTTTTATTGACAAAATTTTTTGATTTTTCAACCATTGGCATTGCTTACTACAATTTGGACAAACCTTTTCTATGGAATTTTGTGGGAAAAAGTCAATTTTTTTGTAAGGCTAAAATTGCGTTAATTATTTCAAAAGGTCTTACTCTAATTTAATTCAAAATTTATAA
>NW_018397277.1:217538-217868 GCF_002168275.2 Theobroma umbraticum
AGATAAAAATGGGGTGTCCAGAAATATTATTTTTTATCATGATTTGAATAAAAATACTATTATATGTACGAAAATTTGACTTTTTCCTACAAAAAATTTCGTGAAAAATAATTAGTTTTTTTATAATATTAAAATATGTAGTTACTTATAAAAATTGGTCTTAATCTAATTTAATTTTGAAATTTACAAAAATGACCTCGAATAAAGTGGGGTTTTTGCAAATATTATTTTATAAGCAATGGTACTCATGTCTTCAGAGAAGTGAATAGAGAGGTTGATCAGCTTGCCAAGGATGGAATTGGCAGATGTGATGAATTACAAGAAGTTCTG
>NW_018397277.1:217968-218708 GCF_002168275.2 Theobroma umbraticum
ACACTCGATTCCACAAAATGGCCAATGCACCTGTGTAGCCATCAAGTCAATGACACTAATTGACTTCGGAAAGGGACCTCGATAACCCTTTCAAATCACCACTAGCAAGATTTTTCATCCTTTCACCATCGTCTACATCATGGAAACCTTTTATCACTTCCTCGGCAAATTAAATCTCACTTTGGTAGCTACCATCTCCTGTGCACTGTTCCCATCCCTTAGAGGCCTCACATTCTAGACGATATAAGCCATTATACAAATTCTCCCTCATCAGGACCATGTCACCTTGTGTGACTTTTACCACTTTATCACAAGCTGAATATCCATAACCTTGGGAGTCTAACAGGCTCAATGATATTAGATTCTTACACATCTCTGGGACATAGGCCACACCACCCAAAGAGCGCTCAACCCCATCAAACATTTTGATTTTTACTACTCCAAGACCCATGACTTTCACTATTGACTTATTACCTAGAGTCAAATTCCCAGCCATCCCTTCTTGAAGTAAATCAAAACAATCCTTTTGATAACATATGTGAGTGTCAGAAGCAGAATCTAAATACCAATCAAAATTTGCATCCATATTTTCTGAGATTGTAAAGACATCACAATCATCACCTTTAGCAATGAAAGCACACTCACCTTTATTCTCGGTACTTTCATCCCCTTTTGTAGGATAATCCCTTTTAATATGTCCATACCCTTTGCATCAAAAGCACTGAACATTGTTGGATCTA
>NW_018397277.1:218872-219058 GCF_002168275.2 Theobroma umbraticum
ATGTTGCTTGTGCTTGTTCTAACATTATTGTATCCATCCCACATATTAGAGATTTTACAAATACCTCATAGGAGTCTGGAAGCGAAGCTAGGAACAATAGTGCCTTTTCCTCTTCCTCTACCGTCACATCAACCTTCTTCAACTGATCAATGATCCCATCGAATTCATTCATATGCTTCATGAGGT
>NW_018397277.1:219068-219389 GCF_002168275.2 Theobroma umbraticum
TTCCATCTTTAAGCGATACAACTTTTGCCTAAGTTGCAACTTGTTAGAAAGACCTTTCGCCAAATAAATCTTCTCTAACTTTGCCCACAACTTTGAAGCAGAATCCTCATTAATAACATGATTAAACACGTTATCTCCAATGCAAAGTCAAATAGTGCTCACACGCCTTTGCTCCAACTCTGCCCATTCAACATCCTTCATGTCATCTAGTTGCCTTTCTTCATTTCCTAGCAAAGGGCGCATTAAGCCTTGCTGTATAAGGAGATCTTTCATCCTTCTTTGCCATTGCATGAAACTAGTCTTTCCATCAAACTTCTCAAT
>NW_018397277.1:219489-225331 GCF_002168275.2 Theobroma umbraticum
ATTCTAAGTGATAAAAGCGTATAGGGATCTGTTAAGGGTAATCGGATGAATATTCAAAATTCAAGAGGTTGAATATGGAAAGTTGTCCATTATTCATAAGAGTTTTATGCAGGAAGGAAATTGAAAGAGAGCAGGACACATAAAACGTCCAAATAATAAAAAAAAACTGTATACAAGCTAGCGGCCGCATGATGCACGATGCTTTTGGACATATGGAAGACTATAATGAAATTGATTTGCCTTTATCCAAAAAAGAACAACATTGAAAATATATTAATTCTTTTAAATTTTTATTGATAAAATAAATTATTAACCTTCTCAAGGAGAAGGAGTGGGCGAAACATCCTCACCAACTAGAGCACACTTATTCCATACTTGAGCCGCCCTTGATAAGATTACTGATGTATCGTTATTTTTAAATAAAGGATTTTGAAGAGTTTTCTTCACCAATGCATTATGACAAAGCTGACCAAGTGCTATAAGTTCTTGACAGCAATCATCAGAAATAGTTCCGGTCTTGAATATACTAGCAAAAACCTCAACAACACAATGTGTTGTCATCTTAGTTTCACAATTGTTTGCTTTGATCGGATCAACATCACGAGCCATGACCGCTCCACTTGTCATAACAACCAAAACACCGAAAGCAAAATAAATGTTGAAACTTGCCATTACACTCAAGGAATATTAACTTCTCTTCTTGTTTTGATTGTTGGCAGAATACTTTTGTACTGCTACAAGAACTGATTTGGCAAGAACTTGTTCTTTTATAGGGTCAAAGGAGTGTAGACGTTATAAAAATCTTTAAAGCATTTCAGCTTCAATAGCATTTATAAGTATTTAACTTGATTAGGTACTAATGGGCAAAAACTCTTAATTATATTCGTTTCTTAAGAATTTCAATTATATTCATTTCTTATAGAATGTGTAGATGAGATTTATAATCTAATTTTATTAGATTATCCTTACTTCAACTATTTGCTCATTCTCCATAAATAACTCTTCCTTCTTTTTTCTTTCTTAATTTAATGTGTTCATTGTTATTCCTAAGAAAGACCAACAACAACTATATAACAATAAAGTAGCCACAGCCACTTTAAGAGGACTCCAAAGCTCCTTTCTTAGACTATAGCATAATGCATTTTGCTTACTGCGGTCAAACAATTTTGTTGGCATCAGCTTGCACAATGAACAAGTCTAACTCACATCCACCTTTCGGGTTTTCAAGGAAATAGAATTTGGCAGACATTATGATAAATGTCCTAAATCTTATCATCTTTCAATCATTGTACTAAGAATTCCACATTTTAATTGAGTTCGATTGATATTCTCATCTTGCACTACAAATTACATAATTGATTACTTGGGAACACAATAACATAGGCCTATGAGACAATAACAAAAACTTCCTCTTTATCATGATGCATACCTGGGTGTAAACAAATAAGAAACCAAAACATTGGATGCTTATAAAAACGGATATGAAAAGAAACCAAATTTGCTGCAAAAACATGTGGTCTCGATCTTCATAAAATTAAATCGTTATTTCTACAATATATAATCAAAATTTAAATGATATAAAAACATCTTCATCGATTTGTTACTAGTGTATCAGACAATATCTAATCTAAGAAAGTGAGAGGAAGTCCTACTGACATTTAGGCATAGAAAAAACTAGAAAGAAACCAATTGATAATTGAACCCGGAAAACTTTCTAGAAAATCGTGAAGCAAGCCTTTTACGGGGATCCATTGCATATGTTAGCAAACACCTTCATCTTTTAGTATTGTAATATTGAACTTCATCAATTGCCTACTCTCTATGTTACCCCTAGTAAGATTTTGATCCTAACTTAGGCATCCTCCAATCACCTGCAATGTAAATCACGTCCCTCTTTTACATCATTAAGTGGTGGCAAGGCCTCAAACTGCTCAAATGTAAACTAGGAAATGTGAAGAGAAAGCTTTGAGGCATGGCATTTTCCCTTTTTTCCTAATTTGATCACCAAAACTAAGTTGCTTTGACAATGCAACAAATTAACATTTTAAGTTGTGCTGGATGAAATAATTTAAATGGGATTTAGGGATCTGAATGTTCAATATTATTATGTAATTGGTGCCTGATGGCATGTAATGTGCTCTAATCTAACAAATAAGGAATTCTTTTGGAATTGTACTTGAATATCATTTTTTTCCATCAATTTCATTGCTTTATAATTTTTCAACTTGTTAAGTACTTAAAATATCAATTTGAAAATCTTAAACTCGAATATTGAAAAAAAGGAACAAGATTTCTCAATCAAGAGATGACTATCTCTCATGTTTTTCTTTCATATTTGTTGTATTAATGCCACAAATTATCTAACTTAATACGGTGGCTAGAAATTTTTGTTTTGAGATTAATGTAACTCTCATTTTAAACATTTGATAACTGAAACTACTAAGTACTATACTTATTAAAAAACTTTTGTAGTTTAAGATTCAACAAATTAATTCATAAACTAATAAACTTAATGCAATTAAACCTGAAATCTCATTAAAACGTTTTTTAAAGATCTTAGTCTCTCCTTCCTCATGATTATCTTATAAATAAACCTTTTCTAGGCAAACTAATTCTTGCAGCTGTATCAAAAGTATTCTGCCAACCAAAACGAATGACATCATTGTTCCTTGAGTCACAATGGCAAGTTTCAATAGTTATGTTGTTTTCGGAATTTTGGTTATTATAGCAAGTGCAGTGGTCATGGCTCGTGATGTTAATCCCATCAAGGCAAACAACTATAAAACTAAGATGACATTACCTTGTGTCAATAAAGTTTTTGTCAGTATATTCAAGACCGAAATTGTTACAAATAATTGTTGCATTGAGCTTATAGGACTTGGTCAATTTTGCCATGATGCATTAATAAAGAAAACTCTTCAGAATCCTCTCTTTAAGAATAATGATACATGGGTGATCTTATCAAGGGGTGCACAAGTATGGAATAAGTGTATTTTAGTTAACAAAGATGTTTCGCTCTCTCTTTCTCCTTGATAAGGTTAATAATTTATTTTAATAATAATAATTCTAAAGAAATAATACTTTGAATGGCTTTTTTGGATAAATGCAAATCAATTTCATTACTATCTTTCAATTTCTTAGTTTATGCAATGATAACAAAACTAGAATTTTGGTCAGAATATAGTTTATGTCGAGCTTTCTCATGTGAGCTTGTAATTTGTGGTATTAAGTGGGAAAACATGATGCTTGCCTTTGCCAAACAATTGAACAGGGTTTGCTACAAGGAACTCACTTGAATAGTAATTGAATTCAATTAATATTCTACATATGCCAACAAAGAGGATTATCATGATTGGTCACTTGGGAACACAATAACATAGGCCTATGAGACAATAACAAAGAACTTCCTCTTAACATGATGCATACCTAGGTGTAAACAAATTGTAAGAAACCAAAACATTGAATACATATAAATTAGGATATTAAAAGAAACCAAATTTGCTAGAAAAACATGTGGTCTCAATCTTCATAAAATTAAATCATTATTTGTACAATATATAATCAAAATCTACATGATATAAAAGCATCTTCATCAATTTGTTCCTAATGTTGTCAGACAATATGTAATCTGAGAAATGAAAGGAAGTACTGTCTACATTTAGACATAAAAGAAAAACTAGAAAGAAACCAATTGATAATTGAACACCCAAGCAAGTTTTCTGCAGGTATTCATTGCATATGTCAGCAAACGCCTTCATCTTCAAGTAATGCAATATCGAACTTCATCAATTGCCTAGTTTCATGCCATGACAAGCCATCAGAATTTGGTGAAACCAAACTCTTCATATATGTTATTGCTTGAGACAATTGCCTTATACCACCAACTTTTAGTCTTTTGAATGTGCCTTGACCGAATCATACAATTGAAATATTCTTGGCTTTCCATCCATTACAAAGAAATGCACATTTTCGCCATAAGCACTGAGGACTTCACCATTTTTCATTATGCATATTGGCACCAAACTATGTGAATGTGGCAATGTTTTCAGATTCATAATTGCCATGAACTTTATCCAACTTCTTTTCACATAAGGTGTGGGCTCGAGAACTCGTCCGTATCGACATAAAATGGAGCTGTTGCCAATCTTTTAAGCTTAGGTGTGATTGGCCACTTATTAAACTTGTTCTCTTATATGAGGTCTTAAATTAATTTTAGGTCTATCTAAAGAATAAAACTTAGTTTGTGAGTTTTCTTGAGTTGGGTTAAGGAAAATGGTTGTGCACGAGGAAGGATTAGGACCACGTGATGCATATTCAATGCCTAGTTCAAAATAATCAATTATTATCATATTTTAACCTTAATTTTTAATTTTATTCCTATATATTTCCTTTATCATTATTTTTTTTAATCTTTTAATTCTTATTCTTCGTTAAGTATTGGAGACTTTTCTAATACCACTCCAATGCTTTGGTACGTATTTTTTAAAAATTCTCTTTTCCTTGAGAGTATTTGAAAAGACACGCTTATACCCTTGAAAAGGCTTTGTCATCGGGTTTTCATGATGATTTTCAGTTTTTGATTTTATATATTTTATTTTTTCTTGTTCTTCTTTTTCTCTTTTGTTTTACTAAATTATTTACATTATTTATTATTATTTTCTTATCGATATGTGAGTGAAATCTTCATCTCAAAGAAATTTTCCTCGACTATCCTAACTCTTTAGTGAAATCTAGGAATTTCTCCTCACCTTGAGAGAGCTTGTCTCTACAAGCCCCTTAAGAAGATCCCATCGTTGGAGATTGCCACTCACGAACTAAATATATACTATTAATGCACATGATGCAACCATTAAATGATAAAAAAAAAATTTCAATTTTAAATAATGGGAAAAAAACCTCGTATCAAAAAAATTATTCATAGACCATTTTAACACTTTGATGAAGTGTAGAAGTTCTTCCTCATCTAGGAAATTCTCAAAAGAATTCATCTCTACAAACTTCTCAATAAGGTCCCATCATCAGGGTTTTATACCCATTTGCAAAGTAATTGTTTCATATACGATTCAAAATCATAGATGATGCAAAGTGAATGCATTAATAAATGCAATGTTTAATTTATAACTTTGAGATTAGATAATTGATTTTTTTTTTGTTTTAATTGAACACTTTTTATTTTTATTATATTTTGCAATGATTATTTTAATTAACAGATTTTTGGAATATAAAATTAAGATTATCCAAATGCTTTGGTGAAATCCTAATAAAATCCTTTAGTTAAGAAAGGTGATTCGGAAATACAACTCTTCACATTCTTGGACCACATTCCATCATCGAATCAACTCAAATAACACATTTTTATTTTTATTCACTAAACATCTTTTAATATTCTATCTATTATTATTATCATTATTATTTATCACATAATAAACTAGTTGTTAAATATTCTATTTGTCTAGGTATTAATAACCATATAAAAATATATTTTATATGTTTCTAAACATGTCTATATAAATTTCATGTATTAATCTACTTCTACCTTTATATTTCTATTATTATATAAATACACACCGTTGACATATTTTAGGGAAATAAATTACTATTGTTGTTGAATACTAACTAAAGATGCAAAACGTGGCAAACAATTTGGGTAGTCTGACCCAAAATTGTATGGACTTGTCAAGAAGACTCTGCACTGCCCAAGGTCAACTGGATATCAACCAATAATGTGCGGGCCTATCTCAAAGTCCTTCCGGCTCACTCTTAGCTTGGAAGGCACCGTTTGGTCCTCAAAGGTGGGCCGGCAACAACTTCAAACGGCGCCGTCTGGGGAGTATTGGACCCT
>NW_018397277.1:225431-227020 GCF_002168275.2 Theobroma umbraticum
ATGTCCTAGATTTCGTATCCCGTCACGATGGACTATTGCTAGGGATTGTTATAAGATTTATACTGATGAAAAAACTAGAACAAGAAGATTGTTGAGATCATGTCCTGGTAGAATGTGTCTCACCACTGGCACATGGACTTCGATTCAAATACTTAATTATATGTGTCTAACTGCCCATTTTATTGATAAGGATTGGAAGTTGAAAAAAAGAATTTTGAACTTTTGTCCGATCACTAGTCACAAAGGTGAGCCCATTGGTAAGGCAATTAGTAAATGTTTGGGGGATTGGGGGATCCAGAAGATTTTTTCTATCACTGTTGATAATGCTAGTTCAACTGATGTTGCAATAGGATACTTGAAGAAAAAATTTAATGTTGTTGGAACTAGTATTTTAGGAGGTAGATTTTTTCATGTGAGATGCATTGCTCATATTGTTAATCTTGTGGTCTCTGATGGATTGAAGGATATGAATACCTCAATTGCTTGTGTTAGAGGGATGGTGAGATATCTTAGACAATCCCCTGCTTGATTAGCTAAGTTTAAGGAGTTGAGAGTAAGTGTTTATTGTGTTTAGATGTGAGCACTAGATGGAATTATGCTTTTTTGATGTTGGATACAACTTTGAAATTTCAGAGGGCTTTCGCATCATTTGAATTATGTGATAATAGCTACATACTTGAGCTCATAAGGTTGGGAGATGGGGTGCCCGATGATAGAGATTGGGCAAATGTTAAGAGGATTTCTCGTTTCTTAATAGAATTTTATGATTTGACCTTGAGTGTTTCAGGCACATCTTACATAACTGCTAATTCTTTTTTGGATTCCATTTCTGATGTGTATACTACTTTGATTGAATGGCAAACTGATGATGATGTTGATTTACAGTCTACGGCAATTAAGATGAAAGAGAAATTTGACAAGTATTGGGGGAACGTGGACAAAATGAATTTGGTGTTATTTGTTGCTGCTATACTTGATCCGAAGAAAAAGGTTTCTTATGCTGATTTCACTTTGCTAGACATGTATCCTCCTACTCAAGCTTCAATAATGTTTTCTTTGGTGACACAAATAATGGATGAGTTGTTTTGTTGTTATGGAAATATGTTACAACCTCCAGCTCGTGATGTTGGTGAAAATTGTCAAGAGTGTCTATCGTCCATGGTTCAAGGCACTAGTGGTGGTAGTAGTGATAGTGTTGCTTCAACTTTGATTAGCAAGGACACAGAACATAGTAAAAAAAGATTGGATAGGTTCAAGAAGCACCAGTTAAACACTGGATCAAAAGAGATGAAAACGGAATTGGAGAAATATTTATCTAAGCTTGTGGATGATGAGGGTTTCGATGATGATGAGTTTGATGTTCTCATGTGGTGGAAACTTAATCAGTTTAGGTTTCCTATACTTGCTGCTATTGCTCGTGATGTATTGGCTGTTCCCATATCAATAGTTGCTTCGGAATCTACTTTTAGTACTGGTGGGCATGTGCTTGATGCATATAGGAGTTCTTTGACTTCTAAGGTCGTGTAAGCACTTATTTGTGCTCAAGATTGGTTACATGGATTGGCACGTGGTGATCAGGATTTGATTGA
>NW_018397277.1:227120-227233 GCF_002168275.2 Theobroma umbraticum
GTTATTCTAGTTCCTTTTTGTTTTTCAATGTAAATAAGTAGTTATAACCTCTCCTTAGATTGTTTTGTTGTTTATGTAGATTTGGAAAGCATGAAGATGAGGAGAAAGAAGAT
>NW_018397277.1:227651-229202 GCF_002168275.2 Theobroma umbraticum
TGTTAAGTTCTAGAATTTGTTTGATTCTCTCTCTTGGCGAAATCCTAGGCTATACTTAGTTAAGGAGATGATTTAGGCCGTTTTTGGACCGATTGAGCCTTTTCTAGCCTTCCTTTACATAAATTATTCTTAGTTTCCCCCTTTGAGCCTAATGACATCTTTTCTTCGTTTGAACACTTAATTTTTAGCCTAGACCCTTATATTAATATTTCCAATAATTCTTACATCCCTCATCCCTAAGTGCATAAGTCAATTTAGGATGCGTTATGAGCACATAGTAAAAGAGGTGGTCAAGAAAAAAAAATTCTTTTGATGAAAAGTTCGAAAATATGATTGTATTCATCTCAATACCCAATAAAAGAAATAAGTTTGGAGGTGTGAAATTGAGAAAAAGAAAAACGGAAAGAAAGAATGAAGTGTTGAACAAAAGAAAATTTTTGATGGAAAAGTGGTATACTAAGTGAAGGAAAATAAAGCTCTAAATAGCATCCATATTGAATATGTGCTTAGGGTGATTTGATCTATACATTATCCATATCCAACCTTAACCCTAGCCATACATTACAAGCTAATTAAAGTCCTATTGATCTTTAACATAGTGTTAGCCTACATTAGTGGAGAAAGGGATGAAAAGCAAACTTAAGGAGTTAATTACTAATTTGAATTTTGCATGAATATAAACTTATCTACATTGTACAATATTCTAAGTGAAGAGATTGCGCACACACACTGAATTTCACTCAATGATGAGTTTGCATTTGAATTGAGACGTGAACTTGAATAATATCTATGTGTTTTCTAGAGTTATGAATATGGATTAATTATTAAGGATATCAAAGGTTATTAATGAAATGGTGCAATTGAATTCTAGTTAAATTGTTTTCATGTTTAAGTTATTGCATGTTGTCTTATATTTTTCTCGAGGACTAGCAAAATCTCAAGTTTGGAGGTGTGATAGCTCTATTATATAGAGTTATTTGGACACATTTTGGGGGCTTAAATAGCTACATCTTTGAGATTTTAGGTTCGAATTTTAGCGTTTTAGATGTTTTTCTAGTTTAAGTTTGATTACTTGTTAAGTGATTAATTTAAGTTATTTTCATTAAATTTTATGTTGTTTTGTTTTAAATTACTTAAGGAGTGGTTAATGCTAATTTCTATTATGGCTTTTGTAGGAAATTGATAAAAAAAGGCTCATTTGATGAAAATCAGTGCTAGTATGGCGATGACTTCACTCAAATATATTTCAGTATTTTGACCATATTTCTCTCTAAACAACTCCAAATGATGTGATTTTTTTACCACTAGAATTCTAAGAAGAAGGGCTACAACGTTGATTTTTATCAATTCACAAAATTCTGATTGGATCATGGTCAAAATATTTGTCAAAGTTGGAGCACTGCAGCAGTATGCAAGGACTGAATATGATGCGGTATTTGGAGCATATCTTTCAATCCAGAGTCCAATTGATGTGATTCTTGATCTTTTGGAAAGTTAAGAGATAGGGATAAAACTTTTACGTTTACTAATTTGCCCAGTTCGGAACATGTC
>NW_018397277.1:229302-234316 GCF_002168275.2 Theobroma umbraticum
ATCACAATCCAAGTCAACCCAAAATTGAAGTCAACTCACCCTAAAAAACTGACTGAACCGATCGAAACGAGACTTCTAAAAACTGATCGAAACCGACATTATGTTTTGTGTGGTTCAGTCGGTTATAATGCTGAAAATTTTTGGTCATTTTTTGGTAAAAATCGAACCGAAACCGATAAAACCGAGCCATGCACACTCCTACTGCTACTAGTGGGGCATTAATGGGTAAGAATCCTAATGAAGTTTATAATTTGTTAGAAGAGATGGCTTTTTATAATTACCAATGGCCTTCAGAAAAATCTGGTTCCAGAAAAACTACTAGTGTTTATGAGATTAATGCAGTTAGTGCCTTAACTGCACAAATATCTACTTTGACAAAGAGACTTGACACAATGGGAGTTAATGCTATCCGAAACTTCTTTATAACTTGTGATTTGTGTGGAGATAGCCATTCAAGTGATAAATGTCCATCTAAGTCTGAAGGAGTTCAGTTTGTTGGGAACTTTAATAGACAATAGAATAATCCATATTCCAACACTTATAATCTTGGTTGGAGGAACCATCCTAATTTTTCATGGAACAACAATGTTGGACCTTTAAATCGAAGGCCAAACATCCCTCTTGGCTTTCCATAACAAGCTAGACTTCTTACCTTAAAAAGAAGCCTACCTTGGAAGATATTCTCATACAATATATGGCAAAAAATGATGGCATAATTTAAAGTCAAGCAGCATTAATTTCGCAATCTTGAGACTCAAGTGGGACAACTTGTTAACTCAATCAATAATAGACCCCAAGGTACCTTGCCAAGTGATACTCAAGCCAACCCTAGAGCTAGGGAACAATGCAAGGCAATCACTTTAAGAAATGGAAAAGAAGTTGAAGGGGCAAGTGAAAAATCAATTGAATCTTCAAAAAAGCATCTTGATGATGAAGAGGTAATTGTTGAAGTTGAAAAGAAAAAAGAAGAAAAAGCTGAAAATCAAATGACTTCTCTAATCAACCATCCTTGACCACCTTTCTCTCAAAGGCTGCAAAAGAAAAAGCTTGATAAGAAGTTTAAGAAATTTTTCATTGTTTTCAAGAAACTACACATAAATATTCTTTTGTTGAAACTTTGGACCAAATCCCAAGTTAGGTCAAGTTCTTGAAAGACAACTTTCCAAGAAGAGAAAATTGGTTGAGTATAAAACTGTTTCTCTTATAGAGGAATGTAGTGCAATCCTCCAAAATAAATTACCATCAAAACTCAAGGATCCTAGCATTTTTACAATCCCTTACACTATTGGTAATTTATTTTATGCTAAAGCATTAAGTGATTTAAGTGAAAGTGTAAATTTGATGCTATTATCAATCTTTAAGAAACTTGGTTTAGGGCAATGCAAACCCACTTTTGTTACACTAAAATTGGTTGATCATTCTTATGTTTACCCAAAGGGAACTACTGAAGATGTTATTGTCAAACTAGATAAATTTATTTTTCTAGCTGATTTTATAATTCTCGACATGGATGAAGATAAGTAAATTCTAATCATCCTTGGAAGACCATTCTTCACAATAGCTAAAGCTTTAATTGATATGGAGAAAGATGAACTTACCGTGCAAGTTCAATACCAACAAATAACACTCAATATTTTTTAGATCTTTAAAATTTCCCATGAAATCTGAAGAATGTTTCTCTATGTAAGTGGTAAGTAATTGAACAATTGAGGTATTTTTAGAAGCATATCCCATTGACCCATTTGAAGCATGCTTATGTGCTAATTCTGATAGAGATGATGTTAAATTTCTTGAATACTCAAATTTTTTGGTTGCTCACTCAAGATTTAAATCTAATCATCAATTTGAGTCTTTAGATGTTTCAAGTCCTTTAATGCCAGCTTCCAAGCCCTCCATTGAAGAACCACCTACCTTGGAACTAAAACCTTTGCCAAGTCACTTAAAGTATGCTTTTCTTGGGAACTATTATACTCTTCGAGTTATTATTTTTGCTTTTCTTATTAACATGCAAGAAACAAGCTATTGAGAGTACTTAGAGAATTCAAGAAAGCAATAGGATGGACCATTATAGATATTAAGGGAGTTAGCCTTTCCATTTGTATGCATAAGATCTTTTTTGAGGACAACCACAAGGCCACCATTGAACATCAAAGAAGACTTAATCCTATCATGAAAGAAGTGGTCAAGAAAGAAATCATTAAATGGTTGGATGTTGGAATTCTTTATCCAATTTTTGATAGCATATGGGTAAGTCTAGTCTAATGTGTACCAAAGAAAGGGGGAATGACTATGGTCTCCAATTAAAACATTGAGCTGATTCCTATAAGAACAGTGACTGGATGGAGAGTTTGCATGAATTATCTCAAGCTTAACAAAGCTACAAGGAAGGATCACTTCCCTCTGACGTTCCTTGATCAAATGTTACATAGATTGGCTGGTGAGGAATATTATTGCTTCTTGGATGGTTATTCAGGGCACAATCAAATTGTCATTGCCTTTGAAGATTAAGAAAAGATCACCTTTATATGCCCTTATGGTACTTTTTCATTTAGAAGAATGCCATTTAGATTATCTAATGCCCCTGACACTTTTCAGAGATGCATGATGGTCATATTCACAGACATGATGGAGCAATGTTTAGAGGTAGTTATGGATGATTTTTCTATTTTTGGAAATACTTTTGATGATTGTCTCATGAATCTTGCTAGGTTACTCAAAAGATGTGAAAAAACAAATTTAGTGTTGAATTGGGAAAAATGTCACTTTATTGTGCAAGAAGGCGTAGTTCTTAGGCAGAAAATATATAGTAGAGATATTGAGGTAGACAAGGCAAAAATTGAGACAATTGAAAAGCTTCCACCTTCAACAAATGTAAAAATTATCATAATTTTTCTTGGTCATGTTGGATTTTATAGGAGATTCATCAAGGATTTTTTAAAGATTTCAAAACTGTTTTGTAATCTATTGAAAAAAGATGTGCCATTTAAATTTGATGAAGCTTGCCTTGCTGCATTTGAAGAATTGAAGAAAAGATTGATTTCTACACCAATCGTCATATATATAGATTGGAATCTTCTTTTTGAGCTCATGTGTGATGCAAGTGACTATGCAATGGGTGTTGTTAAAGGACAAAAGAAAGGAAAAATCTTTCATTCAATTTACTATGCTAGCAATACCTTGAATGAGGCACAAAAAAATTACATAACAACAGAAAAGGAGCTTCTGGTTGTAGATTTTGCTTTTGACAAATTTCACTCCTATTTACAGGGATCGTTTAGCAATTAACTATTTGATTGTCAAGAAAGATGCTAAGCTAAGATTGATAAGATGGACTTTTCTGCTATAAGAGTTTGATTTAGAGATTCGTGACAAAAAAGGAACAGAAAATCAAGTGGCAAACCACTTATCAAGACTAGATAATGAAGCTCATAGTGGAGACTCAACCTCAATCAATGAAACCTTTTCGAATGAACAACTTCTTCAAATTGGTAAGACATCACTTCCTTGGTATGTTAATTTTGTGAATTTTTTGGTAAGCAATATTCTTCCTCCTTATTTTAATTTAATTAAAAAGAGAAATTTTTACATGATGTTAAATTTTATTATTAGGATGAGCCTTTCTTGTTTAAGCATTGCAAAGACTAGATTTTTAAATGATGTGTCCCAGAGGAAGAAATCCAAAATGTACTTCAACATTGCCATTTTTCAGATTATTGAAGACACTTTGGAAAGATAGAACTACTGCTAAAGTTTTACAATCAGGTTTGTATTGGCCTACATTGTTTAAAGATGATCACTATTTTGTTTTACAATGTGGCAGATGCCAAAAGGTGGGTAACATATCATGAAGACACGAGATGCCTTTCAACAACATCCTTGAAGTAGAGATTTTTTATGTGTGAGGTATTGACTTCATGTGTCCATTCATACTTTCCTCCAACAATGAAAGCATATTGGTTTCATTTGATTATGCCTCCAAGTGGGTTGAAGCAACAACTTTTCCTACTAATGATTCCAAGGTGGTGATGAATTTCATGAAGAAAAATATCTTCACTCAATTTGGCACTCCATAGGTAATCATAAGTGATGGGGGTAGTCACTTTTGTAACAAATATTTTGATGCACTTATTAGAAAATATGGTGTTACATACAAGCTTACAACTGCTTACCATCCTTAAATTAGTCTCTAAGTGAAAGTGTCCAATGTAGAAATCAAAAGGATTTTGGCAAAAACCGTGTGTCCATCAAGGAAAGATTAGGCAAGTAGATTAGATGATGCACTTTGGGCATATTGAACTGCTTACAAGACTCTAATTAGCATGTCTCCATGCAAGTTAGTCTTTGGCAAAGCTTGTCACCTTCTAGTGGAGCTTAAGCACAATGCTTATTGGGCCATTAAGAATTGAATTTTGATATGCAAACTGCTGGTGAGAAAAGGTTTTTGCAATTGCATGAACTTGACGAATTTAGACTTGAAGCTTATGTGAACGCCAAACTTTATAAGGAGAAGACAAAATAGTGGCATGACAAGAAAATAATGTATCGTCACTTTGAGTTGGGCCAATATGTGTTGCTTTATAATTCTTGCTTGAAATTGTTTCTAGGCAAGCTTAAATCGAAGAGGTCTGGGCCATTCATAATCACTAAAGTGTTTCCTCATGGAGCAGTCGAAGTGGTGTGAAACGATGGTCTAACATTTAAAGATAATGGGAAAAGATTGAAGCATTATTGGGGAGGCCAAATTGATCATCAAAAGTCCTCAATAACTTCCTTGACACTGCTTAATTTTGAGACAGTCAAGTTAATGACTACAAAGAAGCACTTGTTGGGAGGTAACCTAAGCATTCTAACTTAATCTATTTAATTTAAATTATTTTTATTTATTTGTTCAGTATTTTTTCTCATTAATTATTGATTTTTTTCTTTTTGCAAGTACCTAAAAAAAACCCTAAACCCCACTAAATAAACCCTTATTCCTTCTCCTATCCTCTTCATTAGCCACATATTATTCTTT
>NW_018397277.1:234416-234634 GCF_002168275.2 Theobroma umbraticum
GAGATTTTGGAAATTAGGTTATTTGGAGCCTATTTAAGGGACCTTTTTAAGAGATTTTGAAGAGGAGGCAGCAAGCAACTATTCTGAAGATTTGGAGCCAAGAACAAAGCGAGGAAACTAGAGAATTGGAGAGAGAATCAAGATCACAAAGGTCTAACTATTACTTTTCTCTCTTTACTTTTGTGTTTTTCTTATTTTCTTTGACTTGGATTCATGGC
>NW_018397277.1:234819-235470 GCF_002168275.2 Theobroma umbraticum
AATTAAATTGATCTAGGAACCTAAACAAACTTGGGAAAGGGAGTTTAGTGTAGGTTAAAATTGGGATAGCATATGATCATATTAATTGATTTGCTCATATGATAGGGATATACCTATAGGCTATATGTAGCCAGATTAGAGCCTGAACTTAATGCTTCTGTTTTAATTTCAATTCATATAGAGATATAGTGTTTTGGTTAAAATAGATATTTTTATAAGATGAGTTGGGAGACCCTTATAAATAATTAAGGACTCTAGGTTAGCAATTCAACCCACTGAAATAAGTTAAGGAAGAGAGGTAAGATTTAGATGAAGTGTGAGGGATATTGTAATCCTAGGCTTGTTTGCTTTGATATTTATTTGAGTATTTATTATTTTGATTTTTCTTAGTTTAAATTTGCTAACTTAGTTTTATTTGATATTATTTTGATATTGTTTGGATAAGATTAATTTGCTATAATTTTAGTATTTAGTAAACTTTTAGGTCAATTCCCTGTGAGATCGATACTCTACTCGCTAATATACTGCCTATTCGATACGTATACTTACGTAGTAGAATTTTAACTGACAAGTTTTTAGCACCGTTGCCGGAGAATTGTTTCTAGCATTTTTACTGATACTAATACCAAGCAAATTAGTCTAAATTCAAAA
>NW_018397277.1:235801-235924 GCF_002168275.2 Theobroma umbraticum
TGCTTTGTCTCAAAAAATTGATACCTAGGGTATTAATGTTCTTTAAAGTCCTTTTGTGGCATGCGAGCATTGTGGAGATAGGCATTCAAGTGATTGTTGTCCAACATATTTTAAATCAATGCA
>NW_018397277.1:236024-236135 GCF_002168275.2 Theobroma umbraticum
AGAATCAAGATCACAAAGTTCTAACTATTAGTTTTCTCTCTTTACTTTTGTGTTATTCTTATTTTCTTTGACTTGAATTCATAGTTAAATTTTTTTGGATATTGTTTTTTT
>NW_018397277.1:236627-248032 GCF_002168275.2 Theobroma umbraticum
TTAGATGAAGTGTGAGGGATATTGTAATCCTAGGCTTGTTTGATTTGCTTTTTTCCCAATTATCTTGTTACTTTAATTTTTAATCAAATTAGTTTTAATTGCATAATTTTTAGTTCAATTAAAATTCAGATTTTAATTATTTGAATAAAACTAAATTGTTCTAATTTTAGTGCTTAGTAAAATTTTAGATCAATTCCTTGTGGGATCAATACTCTGCTTGCTAATATACTATCTATTCGATACGTATACTTGCATAGTAGAATTTTAACTGACAATTATCAGGGGAGTTTTTGTTGTCTTTTCTCTTTATTTTATTTTTATTTGTTTTTCTTAAACGTTTGGGATGATGTTTTATTTCAAGTTTAGGGTAGTGCTTTTAGATTTTGTTTCGTTTGTGTCTTTATTTTTATGGTTTGGTTGTTTTTATTTTATTGCTTTTAAATTCTATTATTTTTCAATTTTATAAAAAAATTGAAAATTAAAAAAAAATTTGCTTGAGATGTTTTGAAACGTGGTTTATAATTTTCCCTATCCTAGGATGATATTTTAATTATCTTATGAATTTAGCTTTTAGGCAGAATATGAACATGTTTAAGTTTGTGTTGATACTTTTATGCTAGCTGCATTGTAGGATGAGACTTCTACTAATTTGCATACAATCTTTTACTTAGAATTGTCATGTGATTTAGAAAAATTTATGTTGATAAAAAGTACGGTGAAATCGAGGATTTTAGAAATTGTTTGATTCTCTCATGAAGCGAAATCTTAGATAACACTAAGGATAGGAAATGATTTACACCATCTTAGGATCGTTTGGGCTTATTGAAGCCCACCTTTGTACATATTAATCTCTAGTGAACCCTTCTAAGCCTAATTTTCCTTTCCTTTGACAAACACATATTTATGTTAGCCAAAGCATTTTTATATAATTCCAATTTTGAACCTTTCATCCATAAGTATTTTGATCTTTTTAGGAATTATTTTGAGCTTAAAGTTAAAATAAAGAAAAAAAGCGTGTTTAAAAAAGAAAAAAAAATTTGTTCATTGGTGCTTGAAATATACCCCTTGTAAAAAAAAAAAGCAAAAGGGAAGAAAAGAAAAGAAAAGTGTATCATAAGTTTGAGGGTGCTATGAGGAGGAAGAAAAATTGAGCTCTTAAAAAGGTCCTAGATTAGTTAAGTGCTTAGGGTGAATTTGAGGTTAAATATTTTCCTTATCATACCTTGACCTTAGCCTTACATTACAAGCTTAATAAAGACATGTTGATCCTTGAATAAGTGTTAGTCTACATTAGTGGAGAGAGATGAAAAATAAACCTATAGGATTCTAGTACTAGTTTGTGATTAGAGTTGGCATAAACTAATTGGAAATGTATGGTATTCTTTGTAAGCAATTATTTACACACAGAGGAAGTCCATTCAAAAGTGAGTTTTCACTTGCACTGATGTATGAGTTTGAAGATTATTTGTATTTTGCCTTAAGTTGGAATTGCGGGATAATTTTTAAGAGAAAATTTAGAATATCATGACTTGGTGAACTTTTATCTCTTGCAAAAGGTTTTTATTAATTTTCTTTGTTTTTTTTCTTTTGCTTGAGGACTAGCAAAATCTTAAGCTTAAAGGTGTGATAATTCTATTTTAGAGAATTATTTTGTCTCATTTTGCTATGAAAAGTTAGCTAAAATTTTGAGTTTAGATTATGATTTAGTTATTTTTAGTTATTTTTCTAATTAGTTTACTTTTATTTAGTTATTCTATTTATACTATTTTTTTGTTTATTGATTTTAGTTTAATTATTATTTATTTGTTATTATGCTTTTGTATGACTTTAAGGAATAAGGCTTCGAATTGGTGAATAAAGACCAAGGCTCATATTGCACATGTTGCAATATTCTGCGCATAACTTCCACTACAAATATCTAAATGACATGATTCTTAGACCACTGTAAAGCTAAGAGATAGAGCTACAATGTTTATACAGATCATTTTTCCCAATTATATCTAGAAGATGGAGAAAACATATTGGAAGTTGATGAAGTGTAGTAGTCAACAAGAAAAGCTGTGAAGCCAGCTAGCTCCACGACATCAACGGGATGTGCCGTCGTGTCAAGAGGAAAAATTTAAAGAACTAGTGCAGAAAGGAAAAAGGTTGTGGGCTGATTAAGGTTTTATGGGTTCTATATTATTCTAAGCCCATATTAAAAGCCTAATAAGTAAGATTAGGAAGATTAGGTTAAGTTATTGATATTTAAAGAGAGCTTAAGGAGAAGTTAGCTATAAGAAACAACCCTAAGAGAGATTCAAAAAGTTAGAAGTTGAGGCTAAAGATTGAAGATTAAGGCTACCAATATTTGTTTTTTCTTTTTCCTTAGCTTTTATTATTCTTATAACTCTTGATGGTTAAACTTCATATGTTTTTATTTATTATTACAATTATGAGTAGCTAATTTCTTTTATCTAGGATTGCAATTGAACTCACATGTAGTTTAAATTTTTAATCTTTTTCTTGCTTATTTTTACTGGAATTGAATTGTTTATTCTAATTTGTTCTTAATACTTTTAATTGATTGATCACCAATTAAATTAATTTGAAACCTAAATATAACTCAACTAAGGGAGTTTAGAATAGGCTAAAATTGGAATAGCATATGATCTTTTTATTTACTTGGATGAATAAATTGATATGTATATAGGATAGAGATTTACTTGTATGCCATATGTAGCTAGTATTAGGGCTGGAACTTAATGAGTCTATTTTAATTTCAATTCACATTGTGATGTAGTATTTTAATTAAAATAGATATTTTTATAAGATTTTCAAGAGAGCCTTACAAATAATTGAAGACTTTAGGTTAGCAAATCAACCCATTGGAGTAAGGTAAGAGAGAGAGGTAAGATTTACATGAAGTGTGAGAAATATTGTAACCTAGGCTTGTTTAAGTTGATTTTTATCCAATTTTATTACTGCTTTGATTTTTTTAGTTTAAATTCTTGTTAGTTAGATATAGTTAATTTATAATTTATTTAGTTAGTTGATTTTGTTTGTTTGGCTAAGACTGAATTGTGTTAATTTTAATACTTAATACTTAGTGAAAATTTAGATCAATTCTCTGTGGAATCAAGACTCTGCTTGCCATTATGTTATTTGTTTGGTACGTATACTTGCACGTGTAGAAAATTAAAACAACAAGTTTGCATTATTTAAATAATACAAATAACTGACAAAATTCTCGAAGAAATTGTTGGTGAAAATTCTGTTAGTAGTCCTTTGACATTTTAATTAAAAATCGTTAATAGAGATTTCATCAATATTTATGAAAATTTCATTGGTAAATTTCTAATTTCAATGTGCCCATCAATGGCCAAATATCTATTGGTATTTCTGTTGGAATATTCTCGACATTTGTATTGCCTTGTTGTTTTATTTAGCTATTGTTAGCCTCACAATTGATCCTATTTTGAAATGACATAATCATATGATCAACATATAAGTTTTTAAGTGTATTTAAACATGACAAAACCCCTTAAGCATTTATAAGAAAAGTGGCTAAGTGTTTGAAACTCAATTTGCCTTAGAAAATGTCTCACAACATTAAGGTATCATGACATTTTAAGTATTGAGACATCAAGCTTAAAATGCCTTAGAAACAACTTTAAGAAGCAAAATTCTTGAGTCATTTCACATAGGTATTGAGACATCACCTTTGAAGCACTAAATTCCAGAAGGCAAGTGTTGATGTATCGAACATGGCCTTGAAGTATTGAGACATCATCTCAGAAGTCCAAAATTCTAGAGAGCAAGTCCAAGAGTATTGATACCTATCTTAAAGGTATCCAAACTTCACCTATAGATTTTAATTTCTAGAAAGCATGTGCCAATGTATCAAGACCTACCTTTAAAGTATCGAGACATCCTTCATTTTAAAATTGACAAGGATTAGCAAGGTATTGAGACATGTAAAGGAAGTATCAAGACATCTCATCCAAATTTCAATTTCTAAAGAGCAATATCAAATGTTTTGAGACATCTTTCAGTTTGAGAATGCCAAAGATGAACCAGGTATCGAGACATACAAGAGAGGTATCAGGGCTTTAATTGACTCATGCAATAGGGTATCGAGACATGCTTCAAAGGTATTGAGACCTTAAGTCAAACAAGCCAGAAAAATGTTAATGTAAGCCCTGTAAGCTAATCGATTTTGTGCTTGTAAAACACTACATTAATTAGTCACATTTCATGTTAACTACATTATGGATCTTTTATATAATTTGTGAGGTATTTCTTTATCCATGAGTTTATTTATAAAGAGTCATGCGAGACTTACATAGATAAAGTCCTTGGAACGTAATGGCCTTGCAAAGAAATTATAAAAGTTATAATTATGAGATTCTTATGCATCAAAACCTTGTTCTTAAAAATGTTCCTAGTCATTGCGTTGTCAAGAATAAGGGAAATAATAATGCTCAAAGACTAGTACATGCTTAGATTCTTTACTTTGATAGTAAGCAATCAATCTCAAAGATTGAAGTATGTGAGATACTAAGGGATAGCATGTGGGTGCTTGTCAAGGAACAAGTTCATTGAACATGACCTACTATGGGAGTTCCATTTGGTATTTCACTCAAGTGTCTATGAAAATACTCTCATGTGTTAGCAATGTAAGTAATAGTTAGACTTGTGATACTAGTTTATCTTGTATGTGAATTGTTATGCTTTGTGATAACTATATGATATAGAGTTATTTGGGCTTAATTTTGATAGTAATTTAGCTTAGTTCTTATAGTAATGTATAGAAATTAGTAGATTTTATTTAATTATTTTACGTTAGTTAATTTAGGTGAGTCAATCTAATCTTAGTTAATTTTATTCTTAATTTGATGTTAATGTGGTTAAGATAGGTTGTTATTGATTTATTTGTGCTTTGTAGGTGTTTGATGAAAGAAGAATTTTAGTGTTGATTTCTTCCTTTTTATGCATTAAAGTAGCCAAGGTCAACTACTACTATTCTCAAGTTGACTATGACTATGGTGTTCTCCAAATTTTTGAGCTTTTTGCCTTAAGGTCGACTATAGCCACTCAAGGGTCGACTATGGCTTTTTGTACTTCAAGTTTTTAACTTTTTCTACTTTTAGACGACTTGAGCTTCTCTAAGGTCGTCTTATGACTTATGTCTTAAAGTTTCCTTAGCTTTTTGGTGCCCCTCTTCAGCTATTTCTTCCTTGCCTTGTTCCCACAATAAAATAATAATTCAAGGCATGTTTGCTCTTTGCTTTCTTAGTTAAATGTGCATTGTTTGAAAGCTTTTATGATATTTTCTTATGATGCATGGCTTTTCAAACAATTTTGTGACTTCAAGTTATTAAAAATATATTAGAGACAATTTCAAATGCTTGACATTGAGTTTAAGATAACATGTAATTTTTGTCAAATCAAAACATGATATAACTCAAGGCTAACAGACCAAAAGAATCTAATAAAGTATCTATGTGATAAAATTCCAAGGAGGTTTGGAACACCTTAGAAATCTTACATGAGGGAACCAATCAAGTGAATGAGTCAAAAATAAGTCAACTCACCCTTGATTTGTTACATCCCATTTCCTGAAGGGATCGTGATCAGTGCGTGGACCCAAACGAGCATAACCCACTAGACCCTAGTAAGCCTCGTATCGTAAACATATTTAAATATTCACCATTACATGCGAAAGCATCACATAACATCCATTCTCATACATTTTCATCACTCATACATTTTATTAATTCATTATACAATTGATGAATTTCTCAACTTAATTGTACAAGCTCAAGATGTGCATATATATCAACAAATGCCACTATCACAATGCACAACAACATTGAACATTATCCACACCTTCGGGTGTCCATAGTCTCGGTGTGGGGGTAAGAATACCATAAGGTTAAGTTGGGCATCGTACCACTTTTCCCTTCTTATGAGTCCTAATGTGGGGGTAAGAATACCATAGGGATGAGTTAGGGAAAAATACCTATTCTCTACTTAATTTGCTCATGGTATGTATTGATGTGATTTATTAAATGAATGGTTCATTCTTCATTGAATTTTTAATGTTGAACTTGAAGGCTCATGGGTTACTTTCTATTTTCTCCTAGCAAACATTTTGTGAGTTGAGCTTTTGGTATGACTACCATATTTTATGAGTCATCAGTTTCAATTGCATTTATAGTTATATAATTGTCATAATTATTTTTGCAACTATGATTTATTACAAAAACTCTTATCCACTGGCTTGTCTCTTTCTTCGTATTCATTTACAGAGTCTTTGTAACTCACATATTTTCTCCTATTTTGTTTCAGATTAATATCTTGCTTGGTTGGATCACTTCGGAGTTGTAGCTCAACTCATATTTTATAGATGTGAGAGATCCTCCTTTCGAACCTTTCAATGTCATTACACTCTGCTGTATGTATCAAGTCAAGTCATTATATTACATTGTTGATATTGAACTTGGGATATGTAAATAATGTTGATAAACTTGTTTATATTTCTACACATTATGTTGAGTCCCGAATATGGATACGTGTTGATGATAAGACTCTAGTAGATGAACCATAGCAATATAAGTACAGGATGCTTGCCGAACCACAATATAATATTGTGAATATTGCATAAGATGAAATAGTGACATATTATTGTAATATAGAATTATAAGTAATATTTTTTTTAAATCAATTATTAATTATAAAGATTTATTTAACTATAAGAATTTATTTGAACACAATAAAAGAATAAATATTTGAATTTTTTTTTTAATATTATGCCTAAAACTTCTTAAGTATTGGTTAAATGTTGAATTTCTTTCCATCATTTCCATAAGCAATATGATTTGTCCGGTTTGTAATTGTGATCTAATCATGTAATTAATTGTTTTTGTAGAAATATAAATATAGAACAACGAAAATTGAGAAGCAACTGTTTATTTGTCAATGACACAAAGTGGCGAAAGCAACTCATCACATGATTCGATAGAAAGAAAATACACATCTCATCCAATATGCAACATTTATTTATAAAAATATTATATGATGACGTAACAATCAGGCCTGTTCGCACATGCTAATTCTTAATGTGATCTCTTCTGACTGATTCCGTTTCTGGCTCCTTTAGGTGTTCGCACATCATAATTTTTATGATGGAACTGTTCCACTGATCCAGTCCTATCTACCGCTCTTTTTTTTTTGGACAAAAAACGAAATATAACCCAGGAAGAGCTTGTTTACCCTGCCCCTCAAGGAATTAGTAATGCACAATTGACAATCCATGGCATCTAATGTTGCTTTTTTGCCGTGAAATCTATGAAATGTGAAACTAATTAAGTACTTGTTTGACTTGATTTTTTTCCAATTTATCTATCTCTAAAAGTCATCCCAAACATAAATTTTAAAAAACTCTTTTAAAAAAATAATTTTTGTTAAAGAATAAAATTCTTTTAAAAAAAACTTTAAAAAAATCTACTAGAAGGAGCTTTTTCTTTTTTAAAAAAAAAATATAAAAAAAATTATTTTTATTTTAAAAATACCCTTATCAGTTAAAAATAATTACAATATTATCCTCTAAAAAAATCATTTATAATAATTTTAACTAAAATTGTAACTTATAAAAAAAAACTTATAATAAAAATTTAACAAATAACTTCAACTTAATTGTAAAAGTTATTATTTTTCAAAAGAATTTCATAATAGCTTTTAAGTTAAAAAAAAAACTAAGCCAAACAGACTCTAAACCCAAAAACCTAGCTGGAGTTAATTTGACAATAAAGTTAAAATCCTAAGATGCGTTTGGTTCAGAATGCTGGAGTGGAGACTGACAAAAATAAATCAGAGTATATAAGAAAATTGGTTTACAAATCAGGAGTCTTCTTTTTCAACCATACTCTTTGCATTTTAAGATGCAAGTCTTCTTTGGCCTCTTGTAATCCAGGTCCCCACTTTTGGGTAGTCCGCAACAAAATTCATTGTCAAAAATAATTGGAAGAGCAAACAGGGTTAATCTACTGAAGCTGGCAAATCAAAATGATTTGATGTCCTCTCTGAAGCAGGAACATGCAGGAATCCCCAATGTACCTGATAGGAATATGCCTCAGACACGTTAAGATATACATATCAGATACGAAAGGACATGCCAAGAAAATAATAAAATGTTAGGACACAGTCAAGACACATTGGAAATGCATTGAACATGATGGTGGAAGGATCATTGTTCACAAGAAAGATTAGAGATGAAAAATTGAGTGGAAGGTTAAATCATCAATTGAGAGAATCTAAAGGGTTACAGCATTGTGCAGGATTGGGTGGCTGCAACAACAACTACATTAGTGCCTGGTGAGGAAGATAAAGAATATGAGCTTTTCATAAAGGGCATTAAACTATAAAATTGGGCTTGATTACTTCCCTGGTACATTCTAAAACAAGCTCACAATGTACCAATGGTAACATAACATATAAAGACTTTTATGCTTGTTGATAAAATTGATAAACATCAAGCTATTAAAGCTCAACAAGGGCACTGAATAGGTAGGCTTTGAACAGACAATTCTTCATAATTACAGAGTCAAAGAACATATCTATAGAAAAACAGAACATAAGATTATGATACATTACTTTTTCCGACTCCATGAGCTTTGATTCATTGGCTGCTGATATTCATTTCCTTTATGGTGGAAAAGGTTAAGCACAATTGTTTATCATGTATTCCTTTATATTTACTGTTTTACTATAGTTATTAGTTAGTAATTATAGTTTTGCATTATTAAGTGGTCATGTAACTAGCATGGAATGTCTTAATGAGTTTGAATAGCTAGGAATAGATGTGATTTATCCAAGGGCTAAATTAAAAACTGATATAAGCCTAACATATGTAGTCCTTTAGACACATCAAGCAACCATGTTATACCGTTTGAGGTTCTACAACCTTAACCTCTAGTTATTTTGTTCCTACTTCAATTTTACACCAATTTTATCCTTCTGTCTGGTTTTCTTTCATTGTTTAGTTTCTTTTTTCTTGTTTCTACTTTAGCCTTGTTTAGGATTTGTTTTAGTTTTTCTATTAGAGATTCTTTCATTGTTTTGGTCTTTGATATAGTGCAAAAGTAGAAACAATACAAAGAAAACGAAAACAATGAAAGAAAACAAAAACAAAGGCTAAGATTGATGTAAAATCAAAGTAGGAACAAAGTAATTTGTGTTTAAGGTTGTAGAACATCTAACAAAATAAATTTCAATACAATGCAACTACCTAATGTGTCTAAAGGTCTACTTATATCTGGGTTAGAACAGCTTTTAATCTTAACCCTTGCATACAAGAAAATCACACCTAATCACATAAACCACATGCTAGTCATATGACCACTTAATAAAATAAAAACATAATTATTAACTAAGAATAATAGTAAAACAATACATATAAAGGAATACATATGACGATAAACAATTAGATAAATTCTAGAATGCTCCTACATTAGAATAATACTCCTATACATCCACAGGTTTTTTTTAAATTTTAGTGTTCCTTGTACTTGTGGCAGCTGATACTCAAAAAAAAAAAAAAAACGCTAGAAAGCTAGGAAGCACGAATAAGAGTATGATTTGATACAGACATTACAATATGGAATTTTTTGAAAAACTAGATCACATGGTAGGATATGATAATAGAAAATATAAATTTATTATGTATAATTTCATTAATTTTTAAATAAAATAGAGATGATATGCAAAAAAGGTCTCAAATCTTGTAAAATTTATTTAGAAAAATATTTCTTTAACTGTAATTTTATTAATATACTTTTATTGCTTTAATATAATAGCCCGCTGGGTTATTCAAAATGCAAGACAAAGGGAGACAATTTTAAATGCAATTGATGGTATACTAAATGTTTTAGGAGACTAACAACATAAACCATTATATGAATCACTTGAATTGTGGAAAGCGAGCATCTAAAAAATAAATTTAGTGGAAGAATTCTTAAGCACAAGATACTTAATAAGTAATGTCTCTCTTATCAAAGAAAGATCTCTTGGAAGCACATTTACAATTTCTAGAGGTGTGCACTTCTGACTTCATTAAGGTAAGAATACCATTCGTGTCAAGTTCATGAAAGCTCCCACCTCCTGAAATTTGAATATCAAGTTTATTCTTCTTTTTCGATGTTCGATACTTGTATCAAACTATAGTCAATCTGTTTTTATATTTTCTAATGATAATATTAAACCATAGACATTTGTTTGTCGTATTTTCACTAAAGTATAGTTCAATTCCCATCTAAATTAACATATAATTCCACTTCTACTCTTTTCAGTGAGAAGAGGACAGTAAGGAAGTTTCTACCAAGTCGCAGAAAAATAAACAGAATATATCAATACGTAGCAGAACAGGCCTTCAACAGACACTAACTGAACAAGAATGTTATTTTAAACATTGTTAGTCAGGTCCTATATTATTAAATGTGGTAATTTATAAATCTCGTAAAATCATGATGAACATTAGACAGGATTTAGCAATAGGAACATAAGTTCTCGAAAGAAAAGACCTAAACCATCATACTATTCACTAATAGCTCTCAAATGTTGGTCAAACTAACTATCCAACGATTTTAAGACAATATAATGATAACTATAACACATAAAAAAGAGGAAATTTTTCTTAAACACCAACCTTCGTATATAAATTATTGCTCAAAAGTGTGTAAACAACAGTAATAGGCTTTCAAATGGAAGTGACAAAATTTGAATTTTGCAACCAAGTACAATGAAGTGGATTCAAACCTTAAGGGGTTGAAGAAGACGGTGCTTCATTCTTGAAGTTTGCATTTGCAGCTTTATCCATGGATGGTGGTACATAAATTCTTGCTTTCTTAAGAACTTCAGCAACAACCCAATGCTTACGCTTGCTCAATGGCCTAGAAGGATCCAATTTAACCTTGGAAAAAGAAAAAAACATGTTGAAGTATTGGAAATATTACTATAACACTCAAGTGCAAGACATTGTTACAATAAAAAGTTTAAAAGGATACCCTGTCACCAATGTTGCATTGATCGTTTTCGTCATGGGCCATGAACTTGGAGGTGCGCTTGACGTAGCGGTTGTAAAGCTTGTGATGGAAGAGCCTGTCCACTGCTACTACCACTGATTTCTGCATCTTATCTGACACGACAACTCCCACAACTGATTTCATCTTCTTATTCTGTTTTTTTCTCTTTGGTTGGCTTATAACATGCCAAAACTATTCTCTGCAAAAAGAAAAGTCTGATTCCCAGAACAATTTTGGAGGACCGAAAACATAAAAGAAAGAAAGGAGAAAAGATCATGCGATTTACTCCAAATGGTCTTCCCCCAGGGCTCGAGGAGAAAGAAAAGGAGAGAGCAAGGGTTT
>NW_018397277.1:248042-276098 GCF_002168275.2 Theobroma umbraticum
CAGCAGCCAAAACCAATTTAGATATCATCTGAAGAATTATATAACCCTAATTTTCCTTTCCTTTTTACAAATTTCATGGAAAATAATCAAAAAGCTCCAAAACTTAAAATTAAATGAAAATTAAACAAAAAATAAGGTGACTAGAGTATGGTTTCACCTTCGAGAGTAGCGATTTCTTGAAAGCGATCGAGGAAGCTCGAGAGAGGAAGCGGACCAAATGTGAAGTCGTTAGAAAGAGGCAGCGGAGCAAATGTGAAGCTCGTGAGAGAGAGGAAGACGGCAGCTATTGGCGAAGAGAGAGAAGAAAAAAAACAAGGGAAAGAATCGTGAGGGAAAGGAAACCGGTGAATTTCCGAAAGGGTTCTTAAAAAAAAAATAGGGATTGGTTACCTCTGTTACAAAGTACCGTGGCTATTCGATGCAGTTATATAGAATTAAGTTATTTTATAATTAGATTCAAATAGAATTGGGGTATTAATTTTACTATTTTATATATTTCATAAAAGTATAATTATTAATTAACATGTAATTTTTTTAATATATATTTTATATATTATGTTAATTTATAAAAAATATAATTACTATTATATATATACTTTTAATATATATATTTTAAATATAAATATGTTTACTTTCTATTTTATACTAACATTACCGAAATTATAACTTATAAAATTATTATTTATATTATATACTTTTGTGTATATAAATTTATAAAATATATACTTAAAAAGAAATTATAAGATTAGAATAATTTTGAAATTAGTTTTTTTTTTAATTTTATGGATAAACTCATATAGTTAATTAAACTTGTAATGTTTAAGTTGTTGCTTGAATATTTGTTTTTAACTATTTAAGTTGATATTTGAGATATCTGTTTTTGATTATTTAAATTTAACTTTTATTATTTATATGCTTTTATAAATGTAATTATTGGTGAATTATATGAAATATTGATAGAAATATTATTGTATGTAGATACGGTACGGATTCGAGTTTGGTAATTGGTATCCATAAAAAGTATTTTAATAATTGTTTTTACATAATCAAGTTTTTAAATAAGTTCGAGTAATTATCGAGTAGTGAGTATGTATTAAGATTCGGGTAAGAGTAATAAATTTAAAAAATATTTAGGCAATTATCGAGTTCCGTTACTCTATTTTTTAATCAGATTCAGGTTCGGGTATCTCAAAATTAAGAGATACCCTACCCGATAACATCTCTAATTGATTATACTATTGCCTTATTAGAAAGTTGATGCTTGAATGGAATAACAAGTGGCCTAATTATAAGTAATGTAATTTTAAAAAAATAATATTATAGCGTTTGATTTATAAGTATTTTGTTGAAGATGTAATATTAATTTTAAAAATTATTTTTTATAAAAATAGCAATTTAATATATTTATATTTTTTATTATTAATTTTTATAAAATATCTTCTCTTAAATATATTTTTAATGTCATATATTTTATTTTTATTTTTATTTTTAATTTTATATATTTTATTTTTATTTTTAATATATATTTTTATATTATATATTTTATTTTAATTTTTTTAATAGATAATATAAATTTGATTGATCGTCATCATCTATCCTCGAATGAAAAAATGGCTACTTAAAGTAACAAAGAGGCATTCCTCGAAATTTATATAAAAAAAGAAACAATTTGTGAAAAATAAGAAATCCCATAAATCTATTTCAAAAGTAGCCTTCAAACATAAAGTTAATTGTTTTTAACAACTTTTGTCATTAACTTGACAAAAATGTCCTTTAAGCCATTTCAAACAAATTAAATACTCTTGATTTCTCTCTCTCACCATTCAAACAAATTAAATGATGTCTGTTTCTTTCACCATCTAGCTCTCTCTAATTTTTCCACTATTGTCATCTCTCTTTGTTTATCTTTCGTCATATCATTATATCGTCGTCAATATATAAATTAAAAATCAGATATGACATTAAAGTATCTTCTTGTATTTATTGGTTTACATTCACTTAACCTCAAAGTTGAGGGATTAAAGCTATAAGTGAAATGAAATCAATAAATTAGAACACTACCTAGAGTTGTTACACTTCATGCTAAAGGCAAAAGTCCCATAAGGACACGTAAAAGTAGTTTTCTCTTGATCTTCAAGAGCTATAGCAATCGGAATTCTTGGGATTCAACTCCATACTTAAATAGGAGAATAATCAAGAAATTAAAAATATAATGCAGTGGAAAATAAGAAACTAGATTTTAATCAAAGAAACAATTGAATCCTACAAGATCAATATTTGTGTTTTTATATAATTTTCAAATTAATTATAAATATTTATAAGTTAAGAGTTATATATCTTGCTCTAGATATTGTAATCAAAAGCCAATTAAATTCAAAATCACTTGTGATGAAGCAAGTAAACCAAAAAGGGAATAAGACTGTTTAAAACCTGCAATCGAAATCTTTGCTTCTTCACCTTTAGGAATTGTTAAATCTTCAGCCACTCAAGTATTTGGCTTCTAACAGTAATTCATATAATGACCGAATAAGACCTTTTTAAAGGTAAGATTTCACTTGTACTAGCAAGTTTTGTTTCTAAAACAAAAAGACAAAAAATTCTTCCGAAATCTTATTTTTGTTAAATACAGAAAATTATTTTCTTTTCTTATTTTTATGAAATGGCTAAGAAGTGGCTAAAGGTTAAGAGTTTTAGTTTGCTAACATAACATCTTTATATAGCCAAACTAAGTTGTAACCTTAGATACAATAGTTGTATTTTAATTCAATTAAGTCCTTCAGAACTTAATTAATTTTTCACTTATTTTGGTATATTCTAGTTAAGGCTGACTTAATTGATTATTCTTATTTAATCTTAATCATGTCACTTAATGTGTGTGACCTATTAGGCTTCTAACATGTTTGTAATAAATATAAAGCCTAATCAAATATCAATTTGTTAATTAATTTATTTTTTAGATTATGAGTGGCATCTAGCAATACATCATAACCACCCAAATATTAAAGAGTCAATTAAAGAATTTGATAAAGCCCTTTAGTGATAAGCCTCTTAGTACAATACTGTCCTTTCATCAAACACCCCGGATATGTCATAAAGCTTGTCTTAGTGTCTACTTATAACATTCCATATTAATTCCATAATTCATAACTAACCTTAGGAATTTAGGAAACTAACTTTTTTCAAATTCATCATGCTTTGGTGAAAGACTTTATACAAGTTAATCAAGAATCGAGAATAAGTGAGATCCATCCCCTCATATCATTTGGGGTGATGAATCCTCTCTTGACCACTCATTCACTTTCGCATACTTTATGACATACCCAAAAATACCATATTTATGTATCTGGTCACCTTCAAACCCGTAGAGGTGAAATCAAAGTATGCCATTCTCCATACAAGATGACCTAGTGTCTCAAGTCTGATGACTAGTTACGCGAGTATCACATGAGAATATACTCCATAGACACTTGAGTGAAATACCAAATCGAGTTCTCATAGCGGTTCATGTTCAGTGAACTTGTTCTTTAACAAGCAGCAATATGTTATCCTTAAGTATCCCTTATATTTCAATCTATGAGATCAATTGTTTACTTTTCAAGTAAGGAGGCTTAACATGTACTAGTCTTTAAGCATTGTTAATGCCATGTTTAGACAATACAATGACCAGAAACAATTTTAGGAACATGGCTTTAATGCATAGTGATCTTATAATTGTAATAAGTTTACAATTCTCTTATAAGGCCTTTATGTTCCATGGTTTTCATCCAATTAGTACTTAATAACGCCTTATTATTGTAGTGACATGAAAGAAAACCTCTATCACGTATATTTATACGATTAAGTGTGCATTAAATGATAATATATATTCCTTGACCAATTTAATTTGCTTAAGGGCATATACCAAGAGGAATAACCATTCAAAAAGCAATAAAATTGAGCTTTTGATAATCCATACATACCTTCCAACCAGTCACAATTCTTGTGGGAATAAGCTCATTGTTTTCATTAGAAACAATAATCATACCTATTTTCTTTGGTTCATGTTGGATTAGACTTAGTCATGTAGTATTCAAAATTAGGTATACTATACCAACATTTAGCCACTTGATAATCTCCTTTTTAACCACTTCTTTCATGATTGGATTCAACCCACGTTGCTCAATGGTTGCCTTGTGGTTGTCTTTAAGAAGGATCTTATGCATGCAAATAGATGGGCTAATTCCTTTAATGTCAGTAATGGTCCACCTTGTGGCCTTCTTAAACTCTTTTAGCACATGAAAGAACTTGTCGTCTTGCACATTAATAAAAGAAAAAGAAATAGTAACTGGCAAAGTATATGAGTTTCCTAGAAAAAAGTACCTTAGATGAAAATGAAATGGCTTAAGCTCAAGTGTGGCTAGTTCTTCAATGAAAGGCTTGGCTAGTGAAGTTGAAGAAGTTGGTAATTCCAATCGAATTAAGGTTTTGGGAGGCATGGTAGAGCATCCAACAATTTTTCATATTCAAGAACTCTATCGTCATCACTTTCACAAGTAGAAATCAATGAGGTCTTAGGTGGATCATTAGAATAATTTTCGATAAACACATCATTGGTAATGCTATTCACCACATTAACTACAAAACACTCATTAGAATCTTTTGAAAATTTTAAAGTTTTAAAAATATTAAAAGTTACATCTTAGTCTTGAACCCGTAAGGCAAGTTCACCTTTTTCAACATCAATTAAAGCTCTACTAGTAGCTAAGATTGGTCTCCCAAGAATGATCAATATTTGATGATATTTCTCTATGTCAAGCACAATAAATCTACTAGAAAATAAACTTACTAACTTTTACCTAAACTTTTTCCACTATACTATACAGATAAGTGATGGATCGATTAGCAAGTTGTAAAGTCATATTAGTAAGCTTAATCGTCACCAAACCAAGTGGTCGATATATTGATAGCGATATCAACTTTATACTTGCACCCAAATCATGTAAAGTTTTAGCAAAATATAAAGTACCAATAGTACCCAATATGGAAAAACTACTTAGGTCTTTAAGCTTTGTTGGAAGCTTATTTTGAATTATGGCATTGCACTCTTTAGTAAGTACAATAGTCTTAAACTTACCTAATTTCCTATTTTTACTCAAGATGTCTTTCAAGAATTTGGTAGCTTATTTTGAATTACGGCACTACACTCTTCAGTAAGCGCAATAGTCTTAAACTCACCTAATTTCCTTTTTTCACTCAAGATGTCTTTCAAGAATTTCACATAATTGAGCATATATTTCCAAGCTTCAATAAAAATAATATTAATATGAATCTTGTTCAATACCCTAATAAATCTTTGAAATTGCTTGTCAAGCTTCTCCTTTTGGAAATGTTGAGGAAAAAGTAAAAGCGGTGGTTGTGAAGGATTCAATTGTGATTTTTGTCTTAGATTTTTATCAAAATTTTCAACCACAATTTCTTTGTCAATGCCAATTTTAACTTCCTTTTCAACAGACTGACCTAAATCTTCAAATTGCTCATTACTACCACTAACCTCTTTTCCACTTCTGAGTGTATTGCCTTACAACTCTCCTTGCCTTCTTTTCTATGATTGGGTTTAGCATCACTAGGTAAAGCACCCTGATTTATACTATTAATGGCATTAGCTAACTGACCCATTTGTGTTTCAAGATTCTTGAGTGATGTTGTTTGACTATGGATGATAGCATCATTATTAGACATATATTGTATAAACATCTTTTCCATAGTTGGCTTTTTCTCAAGCAAAGGAGCTTTAACTTGTGGTGGAAAACTAAGAGGAAAATTTGACTTTGTTGCTAAAGAAGATCCTTGATTGTTACCCTATGAAAGGTTAAGACAATTCCTTCAACCAGGATTGTAAATGTTGGAATATGGATTATTAGACTACTTATTAAAATTTCCAACAAATTGTGCAGATTCATTGGTAATAAGACACTGATGACTAAGATGCCTAACTCCACATAACTCACATGTCAAAAGAAGACTATGAACAACATTGACATGCAATATATCAATTTTCTTAATGAGAGCAACTAATTGTATAATCAAGGAATTAATTGCATTAGGCTTATGAATACTAGCAACTTTCCTTAAACCAAATTTGTCAAATGGTCATTGATAATTGTTGGAGACCATCTCTTCTAACAAGTCATAAACCTCATCAATGGATTTACTCATCAATGCTCCTCTTAATGTAGCAGTAATGGTGGTTCTACTTAGACCAAGCAAACCATTATGGAGAGTTTAAACTTATAGCCATTTGGGTAACCTATGGTGATGACATCTTTTAAACAAATCTTTATACCTCTCCCAAGCCTCATATAGTGATTTAGAATCAAATTGTGTGAAGGAATGGTGATATCATTCCGCATCTTGTCTATTTTAGCTGGTAAAAAGAATTTAGCCAAGAATTTCTAAGCTAAATCATCCTAAGTATTAATGGAACCAGTTGGAACCGAATTCAACCAACTTTTTGCCTTGTCTCTTAGTGAAAATGGGAAAAGCCTTAATTCAATGGCATCATCAAAAATGCCATTCGTCTTGAATGTATCACAAATCTCTAAGAAATTCATAATATCTGCATTAAGATCATTATTTGACAATCCCTTAAATTAAACTAAAGTCTGAATCATTTGAATGATTGCTGGCTTAATCTTAAAGTTATTAGCTTGGATGGTAGGTCTACGAAAGCTAAAATGAAGGCTTTGAATGAGAGGTATAGCATATTCTTGCGAGGACATGTTCTCTTCGTGTTGATCGACCATTGTTCAAATTCATTGATATAGTGAATTTTCTTTTCAAAGTCTTCAAAAAGTCTTTGTGATTTTTGGATAAAAATGAACAATCTCCAAACTTCTCACTCTTCACATGCAACAACCGAAAGTACCTAAAAACAAAGAAAAATAGAGTTTGAATTAAGACTAAGATTGCTTGATATTAAAATTAATGAAGAAAATTTGGCACAAATTCCTCAGCAATAGCGCAAAAAACTTGTTGTTGGATTTACCATGCAAGTGCAGGTATCATTAACAAGTAACAAAGTAGAAAGTAAAGATTGTTCCTGCGAAGAATTGCCCAAATCTTTTTAGTAAGTACTAAAATTAACACAACTTAATTTTATCCATACAACTAAATTTAAAACTATTGAAAATTAAAGAAACTAAAATTAAAACTAAAAGCAAAAGTAACAATTTAACTATAATCAATCAACCAAAAGTCTAAAACCACAATATCCCCTCAATGTTTCTTCTGAATCTTTTTTACTCTCTCTTTACTTACTAGATAAGCTCCAGTTATTAACCTAGAGTTCTAATATATTTATAAGTCTCTTCTGATATTCTTCTAAAAATATCTTCCTTAATCAACTTACTATATTCATATGTAAATTGAAATTAAGAAAGACTCATTAAGCTTAGACTCTAATTATGGCTGCATATGACAAGCAAGTGTATTCCTACCTTACACGTGAATCAAATCAATCATCTCATGTAATTGATATTGAACATATGCTATTTCATCCATGGTTTACTTTAAACTCCCTCTTCTAGTTCCATTTAGGTTTCTAGAACAATATAATTAGTGATCAAATAATCAGACGCATTCAGAACAGGATTGAAATAAACAACTCAAACACTATCAATCATAAGCAAGAAAGAATATTAAAAATTCAAACTACACATTGGGTTCAATTGCAATTTTAGATTAAAATTTTAGTTCCACATAAGTACTGAAAACATCATCCAAAAAAATATAACCATCAAAACTAAACAAATAAGGTATAAAGTTAACAAAAGAAGAAAGAACTCCAAGATTTGTCAAGTCTTCGATTTGTAATCTTCCTTATTTTCTTTGCTTTTTTGCTAGCCTGAATTTCACTTTTTCTTCATAAAAACCTTGCTTAATTCTTGCTTTTTTCTCTCCTAAACATGCTTCTAAAGAAAAGGTTAAATAGAGCTCAAGTTCATGTCAAAATAGAAATATGAATGCACCCAAATTCCTCTCTGACTTGCAAGTAATAACTCTATTATATAGAGTTATTTTATCACATTTTGGGGTTTATGTAGCTAAGTCTTTGAGATTTTAGGTATGGAATTAAGTATTTTAGTTGTTTTTTCTAATTAAGTTCAATACATGTTGAGTGATTTAGGTTAAGTTATTTTAGTTTAATTTTATGTTAAATTAGTTTAACTTACTTTAAGTTTAGTTATTGTTGATCTATTTTATTGCTTTTATAGGAAATTTGATGAAACGACCTTATTTGGTGATAATCCGTGCAAGTATGGTGATAGCTATGTTTGTACATACTATAGCATTTTAACCATAACTCTTGCTACAGAAGTCCAATTACTGTTATTCTTTAGCTATTGAAAAGATAAGAGATAGAGTTACAACTTTTATGTTTATGACTTCACTAAATTCAGATTAGAGTGAGGTGAAAAGAGTGTTGGAAAAGGCTGGACTGCTGTAGTTTCTGCACAAGGCAACATGAGAAAATAAAGACCATAGTCTTCAAGATAAGAAGGCTGTAGTGCCCTTGATGTCAAGCGACTATACAAGAACTCGGAAGCATGGCACCATGACGTTAAGGCCACAGCACCCTAGCAGATTTGAGGCACTACACTATCACCTAATATGAGGGCACTATGGCAACCAATGAAAAAGGTTGCAGCGCCTAGTTACGATATTCAAGCTTTCCTTTTTAGAATATTGGTAGAATTAGGTCTTTCTGGAGGCTTTGTTGTTGGTTTAATGCATGCAAATATACACATCGAACAAGTAATATGGATAGTAAGTCTAGTATCGTATTCCATAGAGATTTGCTCCAAAATTCTCAAGAGGTATTAAAATTTTAACAAACTAATCTTATCCAAGTAACTCATATTTTGAAAGATTAACTAAAAACTAAATTTAGTTAAACACTAAACTAAGGAATGAAGGATGAAAATTTACCATAAAAGTAATAGATTAAAGGTCTAAGATTATGGGTTCATTCAACATTTCATTTGGAATACAATTCTCTTAAGTTAAATTCATGGGTGGTGTTGATAACCTAAAATCCAAACTTATGTACAAGTCTTCGTCGAGATGCTTGTACACATACCTAACTTAATTAGGTCACTATATATCTATAGTAATCAATTAAATATGATTCATTAAGTAGGTGTTCTAATTTAACTGTATGCGGCATTTAGGCGTATGTCTATCCTAATTGCTAATCAAATTCACTAATTTCTAAGTGACATGAACAATTGCTTAGTCTAATATAAAATTACTTTGTCAAGTTTCATTTATATGTCCATAACCAATCAATTGCTAATAAGACAATCAAAGGCAATAAGTACAAAATTGAACAAAACTCACCACACCCATTCATAATAAATAAAAGAAAAACAAAATATTTAGATTATGTGTTGAAATCCACCGCTAACCTAGAAAAATAATTTAGTTCATCATTTTTGCAGCAAACAACATTTTCTCAAGAAAATAATTCATGTTTACAATGAAAGAAAGAGAAAGAAAACAAAACTAAAGTGAAGAACAAGTTTTCTATCGATTTCGATCCTCAATCTTCGTCGATTTCTTCTCATTTCCTCTTATGTAGAACTCCTCTTTTTTCTCTAAAAAAGCTACTGCTCAGTCCTTTTTCTCATTTGACAAAAAAGTTCTATTTATAATCTCTCAAAAACCCTTAGAATTAAAAATCTAGAGTGCAAACTATTTTTTTACTAATACACATTAAAGCCTCCATGACTTTGCTCCTTAAGTGTCGCAGCACTCCATACTCAAACAATAGCTAATCCAACTTCAGCATCCAATGCCACGACCTTCCTAAATAAAGACTAAATCAGTGATGGCTCAAATTAGGACTTTTAATATGAAAATAAGCTAGAATTACTTGCATTAAAGTAGTTCAACATGTTTTAAACTTATTAATAAAAAGATATGAAAACTACCTAAAACCAACTTAAAAGCACAAGGACTTAACAATTTTAGCATCTAAAATGTGACAAAATAACTCTATATAATAGAGTTATCAGCTTTTAAAAGGCAACTTTAAGGCAATCAAAGAAGAAGTTTTGATTTGGTTTTCTCCACAAAAAAATGGCTAAAAAACAATAAAAAAAGCAAGAAAGATTGTGCAAGATTAATGATTGAAGTTTTGACAAATCTTCAGTTTTTGTTCTTTTCTTTTTATTATTTGTTTTTCTTGATTTGTTGTAATGGTTAAATTTCTTTGGACTATGTTTTTATCTTTAGTTGTGACTAATTTACTTTTTCTAAGATTACGATTGAACTCAACATGTAGTTTGGATTCTTTATCTATCTTTAGTTTATTATCAATGGGTTTGAGTTGTTTATTCCAATTCTATGTTTAACGCTTCTAATTCATCACCAATTAAATTTATTTGTATATCTAAATACAACTTAATGAAGGGAGTTTAAATTAGGACAAGAATGAAATAGCATGTGTTCAAATTCACTTAGTTGATTGGGTGATTTGATTTGCAAATAAGATAGACGTATACATATATGTCACATATAGCCAAAATTAGAATACAAATTTAATGAATCTTTTTTCAATTGAATTTATATAGACATATAGTAAATTAATTGAGAAAGATATTTTTATAAGAACCTCAACAAAGATTTATAAATAAATTGGGACTCTAAGTTAGCAATTCAATCTTTTAAAGTAAGTTTAAAAAGAGATAAAAGATTCAGATAAAGTGTTGAAGGATATTGTAATCCTAAGCTTTTTATTAATTGATTTTTTAGAGTAAAGTTTTGCTTATCAACTTTTAAATTTAATCTAGTTATTGTTTAGTTTTAGTTTTGCTTTTTATTATTCACTTTAATTCGGTTGTTTAAATAAGATTAAGTTGTGTTAATTTTAATATTTAGCAGAAGTTGGTACAATTCTCTATGGGATTCAACAGTCTACTTACTATTATATTACTTGTCATGATATGTACACTTACATGATAAAATCAACAATAGCAAGCATCGCGGTCTTCTCTCTTTGGGTGCCGCAACATTATGCTCTTAGTCTTTTTCTTTTTTAACTTTTCTTTTCGGCCACCAAGGCGTTGCCTCTTTAGAGGCTAGGACACAGAGTCCTCTATTTTGTTGAAGTGTTCTTGCCTTGTCGTGGCACCATGACACTCATACTTCCATAGCCATGGCCCTCTATGCTCTATCTTGAATGTTTAGGTTTTGCTGCACTGCTTTGATCTATGACATGATTTTTCCCTTCTTTGATGGTGAACTAGAAAAGTAGTAAACATTAAAGTTGTAACATTCAACTTTCCGATAGTTTAAGAATCATGTTAATTGAACTTCTATAGTGAAAGATATGCTCGAAATATCAGAACATGTGTAGTAAAAGTCTACACCTTGAATGCATTCTTCTTCACAAAATATCACCCTTTTCATAACACACCTACAAACTAACTTAAATAATAACTAAACTTAAAGCAAAATATTATAAAATAACTTAAAGCAATTGAACCTAATGTAATTAACTTAAATAAAATAAATGACTAAAAATAACTAATTCTTAAACTAAATCTCAAGAACTTAGACAAAATACACCCAAAATTGTGATCAAATAATTCTATAATATAGAGTTATCAGTCGATTCTAGAAAGAGGCAGAAATGGGTTAAAGAAAATGCACAAGTCTTGCCATTAAAAATGATTACCTGGAAGACAACATGTCTATTCTGGAACCTTCAAAGAGAAGTCATAAACTTGCAGAAAAAGTAAGAGATGGGGAATGGATTAAGATGGAATACCAAAAATCAAATTTGAATTTTCAACTTGGCACCAAATTTTTAAGAAGAATGGACACCAAGAGCATAACATGATGATTTTGAGAAAATGATAGAAAAACGTATATTTGAAGGATGACTTAAAAATCGACACCAACTGAAGAACATGTCGATTTTTAGGAAAAACAAAAAGGTACAGATTTTCCAGATATAAGAAACATTGATACCTCAGGCAGAACATGTTGATTCTACATATACGACAAAAATGAGAAAATTGGCACAAAGCTTAAAAATTATTTTTAAATCTTACTCCAATAGGTAAGGAACTTCCACGCATATAAATACCCATTTGAGAGACATTAAAATGAGAGAAAAAAGGAAGAGACGAAGAGGAAAACAAGATAAATATCATTCCTTTTGGGTAGAGAGTGCTGAAACCAAAACAAGCTTAAAGTTCCTTCTTTTCTAAAGCAAGTGAAAAGAAAAACTAGAACCTTTATTCCTTTCCTCACCTCTGCAACTTTTTGAGCTAAGATGTTATTTCATTAGTCATTATTTCTTAGAAAGTTATCATCTTTTTGTGCTTAATAGCTCATCCACCTTGTTAAGAGGTCAAAAAGATGAAATCTTTGTAATCCACTATTGTATTTGGTTATACCTCCCCAAAAAAGTTAGTACTAGTTATACCTCTGTTGAAAAAGGTAGAAAAGTTGTTCTTTAACCTTGAAAAGGCAAACTTTGTGAAAGGTTGTGCTTTAATCTTGAAAAGGTAAAGACTTTTGAAAGGTTGTGCTTTAACCTTGGAAAGGCAATGACTTTGTGAGGTTATGCTTGTTCCTCTCGAAAAAGTAATATTTGTGTGACGACTATGCCTACTCCTTGAAAGATAGTTTATTAGTGGATTCAAATGCCTTGTGCTATCAAAGAAAAGGACATAAGCAGCTAAGGCCAAACCTCTATAAAAATCTGGTTGAGTATTTTTTTATATTTTACACATTATTTTCAACTCATACTCTGTTTTTTATTTCCTCTGCAATTTCTAAATATTCTCTTTACTCTATTTTAAAGAGGGAATTTTCACTTGATAACCAATTCTCCCCCTTTTTTGGTTACACTGTTTTAAGCCTATTTCATCTAACAAGAGCAAAAGGAACAAAATTGAAGACTCAAGACAATCACTATGTTAGGCGTTGAAGAAGATGTAAACTAACCTTTTGCAAAAGCACTCAATCATACGCTTAGATGATGTCAGTGTTCTATAAACTTCTAATTTCATCTCCTTTGAAGTTTGTAAAACACCATGCATCATCTAAGCCCATGATTTGTTCTGTACTGTTTCGTTTATTCTCCATTCAAAAGCTTCATTGCCAACTACACTGCTAGATTTTATGGACGTAACCTACCTACTTGAGAATATTTAACAAATAGGGAATTCGCAACAATACGATGTCTCTATTTACTAACTAATCTCGAGTAAGTCGGTTAAGTCCATTGAATCTAGGAGTGATGGATTATGTTATACTCTTTGAACCCAAACTCCCTGACTTGAACACAAATAAAAAGAAAGCGGCTTAGTCTAGACAACATTAGAAATTTAAAAAAAATTATCAATTAATATATACTTAAGCTTTTGGCATGATTCTAGATGACTTGGCTGATTACAAGACAATGAAACTTTATTATATAAATGATAATAATAATAGTAAATATATAATAAGTAACAATAAATATCTACAAGTGCAACAAAAATAAGAAAGTATAAATTATTATCTTAAACAAATTAATTAAAAGCAATTTCTTAGTTTTGGTTTATTACTTTTTTAAAAAAATATAAGAACATACTTTCATTAATATTGAGGGAAAGCAATTTTCCCCTCCATTAATTACAAAAACTGAGATAAACACACACCACATGGATATTGGTCAATATACCCTCTCATTACAACAAACAAGCCCCCCCCCCCCGACCCCCAACACTCCATACAAGGTGCCCATAAATGTATACCATTCCTTGTTCTGATGAAAAATAGCCAAGACCCAATATCAATCTTCCTTACTTTTTACACTAACACAATTAAGCATTAAACAAAATCTCCATTATGAGCATGTACAAAACATACCAGCACTTAATAACCCCTTTACACAACATTAATAAACATCCTATTTTCCCATTCCATCAAGTAAGTAATATCCTTTCTTTTCAGACAGAACACAACATAAACATCTAAAACTAAAAAAGCCATGTAGAAAAGAACATATTGTTAATGGCTAAAGACTTGCTTTTGCATTTTCTACTTTAATCAATTAATGAAAGCCAAACATTTAAATAGAGACCCTAAACCCTAAACCCTAAACCTTGAACTCTAAACCCTAAACCCTAAACCCTAAACCCTAAACTAAAGATGAAACATAACAAAAAGGCTTACAACAACCAATTACTTATACCCTATTGGTTAAAACAAAGCAATTAGTTCTTTTTCAGCAACAAAGCCAAATGGTTGTGGTAAGGCATAACATAGGTTAATTTGCTTACCTTAGTGGCAAAACATGAAGCAACCAATCACAAAGGAAAAACCCTAGCAAAATAGAAAAAACCCTAGGACAAAAAAAACCTTAGCAATTGAAAAGTAAAAAGAAACCTAGTTTTCTACAAGTTGTTAGCCAATCCACTAAAAAAGTCTACTTATTAAACAATTTACTTTCAAAATGAACTAAGGTTTAGAAATATTTCAATTTTTAGACTACATAAAATTAAACATACTTAGATCAGTAACTGAAAGGTGGATCTATGACAAAGGATGGTGGGTTCACGATAGGGTGTGTGGGTCGGTGAAGGGGAAGGGTAGAAGGTCAATTTAGGGCCAAAAAGGGGTCAAAAACACTAAAAGGTAGAGAAAGAGAGAAAGAGAGAAAGAGAGAGAGATAGAAGAGGTGGATCTGTGACAAGGGAGCATAGGGCAACGACAAGGGAGTGTGGGTCAATAAAGAGGGAGGGAAGAGTGGTTGGTGACACTAAGGGGAAGGGTGAGGGACGGGGATGAAATGTATTTCATCTAAAATTTTTTTTATAGTGAATTTTTTCTTCACTTTTCTACTTCATAAATGTGCTAAGGAAGCTCTATTTATACATATGAATGCATTTGGACCCATTGAAAGCCTTTAAAGACTGAAAATGGTTGTTGTTTGCTCATAAAACGTGTTTAATGGCTATGAGGGATCCATCCCTTCCAAGGGAGGATTGATCCCTAAGCTGTAATTTTGAAAATCTATGAGTGAAGGATCTATCCCTTCAAGGGGGAATATATCTCTAGCAAGTAGCAATGAATCTTTTCGATTCTATGTGAAAAGGATCGATCTTCAAACCCTAGGGATAGATTCATGTAGATTTGTTCATGAAAAATACTTCATTTTGAACCCAAATTAATGCAAAATACTTAAACAAATGCCATAACTCTATAATATAGACTTATTATGACACATTTTGATTATTAAAAATAGATAAGTCCTTTTGTTTTTAAGTAATTTTAGGTAGTTTTTATGGTTTTCGTTATTAAGTTTAGTGCATGTTGATCTACTTTAATTTGAGTAATTTTAGCTCACTTTTATGTTAAAAGTCCTAATTTGAGCCATCACTTCTTTAGTCTTTATTTTAAAGGTTCTAAAGTGCATAAAGAGTCATAAAGTGAACCACGCAAAGATGGCTAGGTTGTAGATTTTTATTGAACATGCTTTGGTATTTTTGGCATCACTCGTACTACAGAGGCTTAATTTATGAGATTCTTAGACCCATGGAAAGCTAAGAAGATTTAATGTTTACCACTTTGTTTAGTTCTAATCAGATCATAGTCAAAATCCTTGTTGAATGAGCACTACAATAGTTTGCATGAACTAAACATGATGTGGTATTTTAAGAATAAGTCTCATTTTGGAAGTTGAATGGATGTGATTCTTGAACCATTGGAAAATTAAGAGGAAAGTCTAACACTTTTGTGTTCACCACTTTGCCCAGTTTAAACTGTAGCATAAGGAAAATTGTCAAGAAGTGAATGCCATGGTGCAAGCCTGATATCCTTAGCATTAAATTTTAGTGGGTTTTTAAAATACTAGGGTTTTGGGGGGCTATTTAAGGGAGCTTTTGAGAGCAACTTTAGACACAATTAAGCTAGGGTTATCTAGAGAAAAAGAAGCCATCAAACACGTAAGAAAGTTAGGAAAATCAAGGAAGATTGAAGATTCAAGAATTGGCAATTCTTTGTTTCTTTCTCAACTTTTGTTTTTCTTTAACTTTCTTATACTTGTTTTAATGGATACTTTTCTTTGGATTATGTTTTTATTTTTTAGGATGAGCTAATTTATTTTTTATAGGATTGTGGTGCATTTTAGCATATAATCTAAATATTTATTTCTCTTTTATTATTATGAATGGGTATGGTTTTATTTATTCAAATTTATTCTTAATGCTTTAGATTGTCTAGCTAGTAATTGAATGATTTGTGAATCTAAATAAGACTTGAGAGAGTAGTTTTAGATTAGAATAAGATTTGAATAGTGTATGTTCACGTCACTTAGGTGATCTGATTTGTAATTAGGGTAGACATACGCCCAAATGCCATACATAGCCAAATTAGAACACTAGCTTAACGAACCATACTTAATTGATTACTATAGATATATAGTGACTCAATTAAGTTAGGTATTTGTGCAAGCATCTCAACGAAGACTTGTACATAGGTTTGGATTCTAGGATAGCAAAACCACTAATAAATATAAATATTGAGAGAAACATATGTCAGATGAAGTATTGAATGAACCCATAATTCTAGAATTTAATATATTGTTTGTCTTTAGTGAATTTTTACTTTTCATTAATTAATTTAGTTTTTGATTAAATTTAATTTTAATTAATCTTCTACAAAATCGAGTTACTTGAATAAGATTAATTTGTCATTATTTTAGTACTTAGTGAAGAATTAGGAGCAAATCCTTGAGGGATATGATTCTAGACTTACTATCTATATTACTTGTTTGATATGTATACTTACGTGTACTAATTCCACAACAAAATGCATAGGGTTTTTAACATGAAGAAGTTTAAAAAACTCATTCAAGCAATTTTGATCATGGTTTTTGTCATTTCAAAACTATAATCACTTTAAAGTTATTAAAGCCAATAAAGCTAACAAGATCCTTTGGTTTCTTTTCTCTTTCCATTTTCTTGAATTTCGTTCTATACTCCCATTTGTCAGGTTAGCCCAGATGGGCACCCAACTTAATTTGAATTCAATATGAAAAGTGATATCTATATGCCTATTGCCAAAAAATTATACACTACAAAAAGATTTTGTTTTTGTAACAAAACTATCGTGAAATATAACTTAGTAGTATGAATGTAAGAAGATCTTCTATTTCATGTCTTGTTCTAGTATATCAACCATCAACTATAATGCCTCTATTTATGAGCACACATAGATGGAGGGGAAATGAATTTGCATAAATAGAAGGGATGAACTTAGGAAATACGAATGTATATACCTGAATGAAATTAAGAGATAGAGATGTACCAACATAATTATGTGCATTGGATATAGGAGATACATTGGATATTATGAAATACAATGGATATTCACATATATCCATAACACTCCTCCTTGAATATCCATTGTACTGCCTCATTAAAAATCTTAAACTGAAAAAACCCAATAAGACAAAAATCAGTCAAAAAGAAAAATGAGAATAATGCATGGTCTGTAATTGCTACCCCTCAATTAAGCCATGTTGCCACTTCTAGGGTTTATCCCTTGAATGTCTATTATACTGTTTTATTAAAAACTTAAGCCAAAAAAACCCAGTGGAACAAAAACTAGTCAAAAAGAGAAAAACATATAGTGCATGGTCAATAATTGCTCTGTTTCAATTGAGTCATACTACCATTCCAAAGGGAAAATTAATCTTGCATCTTGTTAACTTTTTGCATTCCAATTCCATATACGAATTTCTCAAATGTTGATGTTGGCAATGATTTGGTAAAAAGATATACAACATTATTAGTGAAGCAAATCTGTTTACCATCAACTTGTCGACTTTCCTAGAGTTCTGAGTGTCGAAAAATTTCAGCAAGATATGCTTGGTCTTATCACCTTTAATATATCATCCCTTGACTTATGTAATGCAAGCAACATTATCTTCATAAATTATAGTGGAAGAAATTTGCAATTGGTGTTAAACAACAAGAATTATGAATATGTGTTACAATGGATAGCAACCAAACACACTCTCTCTAGCTTCATATAGAGAAATAATCTCAAAGCGGTTGGAAGATATAGCTACTAGCGTTTGCTTAGTAGAGTGCTAAGAAACGATAGTGCCATTTTACCAAAATAAATAACCGGTTTAAGAGCGAGTCTTGTGCAACTCAAATTTATATTCAGCATCAACGTATCCAACTAAACTAGAGTTAGTGGAATCCTTGAAATAATATAATCCCAAATCTATGGTTCCTCAGAGATGATGGAAGATATGTTTTATCACATTTCAATGTCTCCGAGTTGGCTCAGAATTAAATTGTGCCAACAAATTTATCACAAAAGCAATATCCAGACTTGTACAGTGTGCCAAGTACATCAAATCCCCAATTGCATTGAGATATGGTACTTCAGGACCAAGTATCTCTTCATTAGGTTTCCTAGGACAAAATGGATCCTTGTAGGGTTCCAAAGACCTTACAACCATAGGAGTGCTCAATAGGTAAACCTTGTCTATGTTAAAACATCTATGCAATCTCTCTATATATGTTGACTGATGGACAAATATTCCATTTGCTTTGCGCTCAAGCTCTAGACCAAGACACAGTTTGATTCTACCCAAATCTTTAACTTTAAACTCCTTTTTCAAATATTCAACAGTTTTATATAACTTTTCTAGAGTTCCAATCAAATGCATATTGTTGACATAAACCGCTAACATAGCAAATCTGATTTTTGATTTCTTAATAAACATGTATGGGCAGATAGGATCATTTTTGTACTCTTTTTTAATTAGGTACTCACTTAAGCATTGATACCACATGCGGCTATATTGCTTTAACTCGTTCAAAGATCTTTGCAACTTTATTGAGAATAATTTAGGGGGAGTGTATGCTTCAAGCATTTTGAATCTTTCAAGAATTTTCATATAAATATTAACGTCTAATGAACTATATAGATATGTCATCACAACGTCTATAAGAAGCATTTCTATTTTTTTTGAAATTGTTTGTCAAATAAGGAAACAACAGGTAATCATATCCATCATAGGTGAATATGTCTCATCATAATCAATCCTAGGTCTCTAAGAGAAACCTTAGGCAATGAGTTGAGCTTTACATTGTCAAGGGTTTGAGCTATTGGCCCAAAATCCTCTTGTTTAGTTAGGGAAGCCAATTTAGCTCTGATTGCTTCTTCCCACTTGGACCAATCTTGACTTTGATGATATTCGATAATAGATCATGGTTCATTCCAACTGGTTTATACTTTTCAGCCATGACAGCCTATAAATGGGATTGATTTTTCCTATTCTAGGAGAAAATCTCAACTAGTTTATACTTTTCAGCCATTGAAGCCTTAGGTATCCCAATCGATGGAAACATTATTTCATCAAAATGACAATCCATGAATCTAGAGGTGAAAAGATAATCTGTCGTTGGTTCCAAGAACCTAATAATGGATGGTGAATCAAACCTAAAGTAAATGCTTAAACATCGTTAGGGATTGATTTTAGTCCTTTTTGGTGGTGCTACAAGCACTTGCATAACATAACCAAGGGTGTGTAAATGTGAAATGTCTAGTTCATAGCCTATAACCAATTGCATGGGAGATTGTAGGAGACTAGTAGTGGGGTGTAATCTAATTAGTATCACCGCATGCAAAACAACATGACCCCATGCTAAATAATTGAGTTTTGTCATCAATAATAAAGTATGCGTGATAATTTGGATGTGTTTAATCAAGATTCTACCAATCCGTTTTTAAGTATGATCATGTGGAATTGGCTGCTCAACCTCAATTCCTAATAAAGCACAATATGCATCAAAGCTTCTTGATGTAAATTCGTCAGTATTATCCATCCTAATACTCTTGATTGGATAATTAGGGAAATGTGCCCGGAGCTTTATAATCTGTGCAAGTAAATGTGCACAAGCATTGTTGAGCATAGATAACAGGCAAACATGGGACCATCTGTAGGATACATCCACTAATACCATGAAATGTAGTAATGGCCCACTTGCCAATTGTATTGGTCCACAAATATCACTTTGGATTCTTTGTAAGAATGAAGGGGATTCGAGATTAACTTTTGTCATAGAAGGTCTAATAATGAGCTTTCCTTGTAAACAAGTTTCACAGGTTTAATCTTTAGACAACAAAACCTTTTTATCCTTTAAAGAGTGTCTTCTAGTATTTTGGATTATCGTACGCATCATTGTAGCTCCCAAGTGACTTAGGCGATCATGCCAATGTCCAAACTCATTAGGATTTACCAGTTTTTAGGACATGGTAACATATGATTCATCAACTCTAATAATGACACAATACAATCGTATAGTTGAAGCTTTCAGCTTCTCATGGATGGTTTTCTAGCCCATTTTATAAGAAACGACATAGAGACATTCTTTATTTTGTTCGTAAATTGTCTTAAGATGGTACCTATCTAGGCATACATCTTTAAAGCTAAGTAGATTTCTCTTTGATCTATTGCTTAGCAATACTTTCTCGACATGCAAGGTGGTGCCATTTGGCAGAACAATTGTGGAATTTTCAGAGCCATCAATAGTCTCAATGGGAATTGATATTGTATGGACATTTACCTTATATAATGTCACACTTGAGAAAAAGTGCTTGCTATAAAGTATGGTATATGTCGTTGCAATATCAAGCAAACACACATATTCCTCTTTCTCAATGATTACCATTTGCACTTCTATTGACAACTTTAAGTGTCAACTACAAGGATTTTTAGAGATCCACCACTGCTTCAAAAGACGGAAGGAGGCTCAAGGTCCGTTGATGGCTTCGAGCTGGTTAGACGCTATACAAAATTAAAATCTAAATGATTGAAGAATTAAAAAATTTACCTTTCTAGTTGGTTAGAGCTTTGTGCTGATAACGTGTTATAAAACATAACTTTGAAACAAAATATTAGAGAGACGTAGTAGGAATGTAAGAAGATCTTTTATTTCGTTTCTTGTTCCAATATGTTAACCATCAACTATAATGCTTCTATTTACAAGCACACATAGATGGAAGAGAAATGAATTCACATAAATAGAGGGGATGAACTTAGTAGATAAGAATATATATACACTAAATGAAATCAAAAAATAGGATGTACCAGCATAAATATGTATATTGGATATGGGAGATATATATGATATTATGAAATATAATGGATATTCACATATATTCATAACAAAAACATAAATTTCTTTATATGTGTACGTTTCATGTGCCTAGACTTTAGATCAACCTTGTATATCCTTAAACCCTAAAACTCACCTCACACCTTACCCAAGTCAACCTAGAAACCAAAACTAGTCAAGAACTTAAGATTTTGAAGCAACTTACAATGGGCAACGAGAAAATAAAAGAGAAAAAAAAAAGAGAAGAAAGATTGAAACAGTGTGCTATTATTCTCAAACTTGGTGTGCCTTACAAATGAACATAGGATGCATATTTATATGCATGGTTACCCCCTTAATCTAGCTTATCGATAATTTAAATTTAAAATAAATGGTTAAGGCATTCAAATTTGCATGTACATTTTACTTACATCATTTAAATTTGAATGTTCATTATATCTACCTTTAAATTTAGAATGCATCATCCTCTCTACATTAAAAGAAAGTGCAAACACTTCTATACCTTGGCACATAGATGAGCTAGTCCTTTTGTTTATCAAGCCAATTGGTTGGCTTGCCTAGGCTGCTAGTGTGCTTGGGCTATGGTCTATCTTTGTTGCTAGCTTACCTAGTCGTTGGCCTACCTAGTTTTTACTCACTTGACTTATGACATACTCTCCCACTCAATCCAAAAATGCCCTCGTTGTTGAGAGATAAGTGCCTTTATGCCATGCATTATTGCATAGCACACCGTCTTTTCACACACTTTTGCCTTGAACAGCCTTACTCTATGCACTCTTACTTTGGATCCCCTCGTCTTATGCACTACCTTCACATGCTTTTGCCTTATAGACCCTTGTCCTACATATTGTCTCATTGCATGTTGATCCCTTGTTTATCACCATATTGGCACTCTTGCCTTGTTCACACCTCGCACGTACTATCTCCTTGGGCACCTATTGTGGACCAACCTAACATTTCCTCAACCCCTTGGTTTAATAAGTGCTTGGTTGGTCTCAATAATTCCATGCCCATGCCTTGGGCATCTTAGTCTTTCTAACTATTGATTGTGGTGGTCTCGTTGCCATTGATCGTGGTGCTTTTCATACATTACTACACTACATTGTCACTTGTTATTACTCCCTTTAATGCAACACGATGTTACCCAACCTTATGCTTTCTTACACTTTACTAGTCGTGAATTGTAGCACTACTTACCACTGCATTGACTTTTCTCTCAAGCTATTTGGGTTACTTGATAGGTCTTTTTTTCCTTGTGTAACACTAGGCTTCATATCTATTACTATTCCTTGGGTCCTTCTACATGTTGGTCACCATTATCATTGCTTAGATCTTTCAGCAAAATAGCCATAAGCTTATTGCACTTGGGGTAGTCATTTGTTTAGTGTAGTCTTTCACATAAGAAACATTTGGTGGGCTTCATTTCTTTGCCTTTCCCTTAGATGACTACTTTTAATTGGTGGTGTGATAACTTTTCCTTGACTTGTTCATTTGACCAACTTTCGTTTTCACCTCTACCATTGCCTTTTTTCTTAAGTTGGGATAAATGGAACTCAACTAGACCTTAAACCATTGTTATTACTCGCATGAAGTCTTGCATGCCTCTACATTCAAGCTTTTGCTTCATCCATGCTTCCAAATTATCCATAAAAGAAAAAAAGGCTTCTTGCTCACTTAAATCCCCTACTTGTAATACTAAATCAAAAAACTCCTTCATGTACTCTCGCCTTTTGCCCTTCTAAACTAGCCTTTGTAACTTCCCCATTGCCTTATCCTTGGCATATTCATGATAGAATTGTTGTCAAAGCTCCTTCAAGAACTCCTCCCATGTATTTATTGTAACACCCCCACTTTTTGGTATAAATTAAGTTAATTGAGAATGAATTATAAAATATATGGTACTTTGAGGACTTTGATGGTATGCTATGTCCGTTAAGTGTTTGAGTGCTTGTATATTGACATTTAGGCAAAATCTTGAGGAAATATGTGATAAATCTCATAGCTTGAGGTTTTGATATAAGTTTGATGTTATCTTTGTGAATTTATGTGTCTGAGATTAAGTTAAATGATTGATTTGAGGTGTGATATTAACAGGGAATGATTTTAAGGTGTTAAACTTGGAATTTTGGTTTAGAGTTATTCTATAAATACCTATAAGGATGTATCAATAAATTTGGTCAAAAATAAACATGTATCGATACATTGTCCAAATGAATTTAAAGTAAAGAGCACCCAAGGGAAAACGCATCAATACATTTCCTCATGTATCGATACATGGTTTGGCAGTGAGCATTCTACCTAAAATGTATCGATACATTACCTCAATGTACTGATACATTTACTCAAAATTAGAATAGATGTATCATTACATTTAACAATGTATCAATACATCACTAAGGAAAAGAAAAAAAAAAAAGGGATCCAGGCCATTTGACCATTTAAAACAAAACCCTTAACCTCTTTTTCTCTCTACCATCTTAAAACCCTAAAGCCCCAAATGAATTCTTAGAGCTAATCAGAGCTTGAGGAAATGTTATTGAGGTAAGATTAAATGTTTTTACCGATTATTTTTCAATTTGATCGGTTAGATTCTAAGAAATCTAATTTTTTCAGCTTTAGTGAATCTCTCTCAATCTGGCTAGAATTTAAAGCTAAGATTTGTGCAATCCAACTTACAAGGTATTGGTTTAACTCATTATTGAAGGATTTGAGGCTAAATGGTTGAAGTGCTAAGATTTGGTCAATTATGGAAAAGCTGACATTTTTCGAAAGCTAAGGATAATAAATATTTTCATGTTCTGATGTGTTTGATTGGGGAAATAGAGTTAAACCAACTTGTTGGCAAGATAGAGTTTGATTGGAGGCTAAGGATCAAAGCTTGGCTAGAAGTATCTCCAACTTGTTGGTAAGTGGGTTTAAATTAAAATGCATGTGATGTATGACGCCTTGATGAAGGCGTTACCATGGTATTAACATGTGTTTATGTATATATATATATGTATGTATGTATGTATGTATATATGTATGTATATATATGTATGTGTATATATATGTATATATATGATTGCCTATATGTAAGTACCTATGCTCGAGAACCAAACTATGGAATAGGTGTTTCTATGCTATGATGTGAGCCACATGGGTGGCTTGTGGTGTGTGTACCTAGACCAAGATATCTAGAGCCTGTAATGAACCTTAGGAGTAGATTTCCTTAGGTGAAGGATATGCTAAGAGAATTGGATCCAATGATACTTAGGAGATTTAGAGGCACTTAGAATCTAACCTAGCTTAAAGATGATTGAAGCTCAATAAATGTGAATTAAGGTTCGATAAGAAAAATGTGAATGACAGAAGCATAATGGCATTATTTGTGGATTTGTGTTTCCGTTTGAAGGATGATTTTTGGATGTTGATCTGATTTGTGGTTGAGTGGAGTTTCATTCCCTTGTGACTATGTGTGTGCCTGCAGGGATGATGGCAAGCAGGGACGGTGGCATTAATCTCGCCTATTATTCTAACTTGTAGTGCTTTGATACCATCCGTTGAGAATACTCTAGGTGATGTCGACCATCGAGAGATTGCTTTGATCAATGACTTTGATTATCCACTAGTTGTTTCGACAGTATACGTGATTTGTTCTTCGTTTGTTGCTTTGGCACGCGTGTGATCTGTTCTCCACCAATGACTTTGCCCTTAGCATGATTTGATTTTTCATCGGTTGGCCACCAAGCGTGATTTGACTGTGCCCGTAGAGGACCACTCGTTGATTTAATTTGTATATGACATGAGAAAGTCGTGGAAAAGCTTAGATAAATATTAGATGAACCCAAAGTGATGCTCTAGCAACTAGAATGTGCCATGAAGAATGATTTGAATAACTTTGATTGACTTCAAGAGTAAGCCTAATGATGTGTGATAACCTTTAGAGATGTTGAGTAGGTGATATGCCTTCACATTGGAGACTTTACGGATAATGATATGCTTTGTGTTTGGAAATGTTTGCTTAAATATCCAGATGCTAGGATAATGCATATATTTTATATATGTGCTTAATATATATGATTTTGTTTATCTGCACCATTCACTGAGTATTATAGTACTCGTCCATTTGTGTACCATGTGCAGATAAATAGGTCATAGAGTTGTGTGGTCAGGGTCGTCCAACGATAGACCAACTTTGGCATTTAGTTGGTCGCCATCCGTTATGTCAATCACGAGCTTCCACTCCGCACTTAGTATGTTGTGTATGTAGGCACAATGTGCTATATGAACTTATGTAACAGTTGTTATATACAAACCCACCTTAAACGGCCAATGTATGGCCTTATGAATGTTTGTATGGATTGTACACTACGGATAATGTATTTATGTTTGAATTATAATATGAATATTCAATTATTAAATCTCTTGGCATTTGTGTTATATAATTTTAGATTCTAAGGCTTGGTCGGGTTTAATGGGCTTACTTGTTGGGCACATGCATTGGTCACAAACCTCGGGTTGGGTCATGACATTTATTGTCATTCCTCTAAACTTTTCACCACACCTATGTCACCATCATAGTAAGGTCGTGTCCACCAAGTACATATCGACAATGTTGATTTGTAGAGCATCCTCTATGATGCCTATGGCTCGAATATATTGCTCTAGACTTTACAAGAATTTGTCCACCTCAATGGTCTTTTGCTTGCCTCAAAACTCTTTAGCCTTGGGCACCTCAAGTCGAGCTCTCATTTAGACAACTGGCACACCACCCCTTTGTGGTTAACTTGTATACAATGAGCTCATCCTTGAGCCTTCATATCTCGTGTCTCGACACCTCAACCAACTCCTTTAGTGTTGTGTCTCACTAGTTTAGTATCTCCATTAAGTAATTAAGTGTTGATTGCATCTACCCATGAAGCTCGTTGTCTCGAGTTCCCAACTCCTTTATGCTAGCTTCAATCTCTTTGAATTTGTCTTTTATTTCACTCATGACCACCTCCACCTTGGACGCTTGGCCATCTAGAGTGGACAACATGTCCCTTGAGCTTGACTTACCTTGCATGGCTACACCTTTGGCCTCCCTTATCTCTTAGGTGGGTATATATTGGTTAGTTGTAGAGCCATCTATCTCTTGGCAATGATGCCAACTTTCACATGCTAAAACTTTAGCTTAACTTCATGTGACTTTGAATCTTGAAATCCACTTCACACCAAGCCTAAGTCATCTTGGAAACCAAAATCAGATGAGAACTCAAGGTTCTTGAAGCAACACAATAGGCAGCAAAAAAGTAAGAGACAAAGAAAAAGAGAAGAAAGCTTGAGACAATGAGCTTTTATTCTCAAACATGGTGTGCTTTACAAATGAACATACGGTGATATTTATAGGTATGGCTAATTCCTAATTTATTTACAATTTAAATTTAAAATAAATTATTAAAGTGTTCGAATTTGAATGTTGATTGCATCTACATTATTTAAATTTGAATATCCACACTATATGCACTTAAATTTAAAATACATTAACTTATTTACACTAAAAAGGTGTCCAGACCCTTCCACCTTTCGGCGCATGAATGGATTGTGCTTCTTGTATGTCAAATTGTCAAGACAATCGATTGGCCTACTTAGGTTGTTGGTTTGCGTGGGTTGCTGGCCTCTCTAAACTACTAGCCCGCCTCTTTGCTGGCCTGCCTAGCTACTAAAGACTCGGCCCGTGATATAGGCATATATGCATAGTAATGTTGCGAAATGTATTTGCGGCAAAATTTTGTGTAATTTTTACTACAATTGTTATTTGTAGTAAATTAATACACTATAATACCTTTTATGTTTTGAATATTATAAAAGTTACTCCAAAAAAATTTTATGGCAAAATATTAGATTCATTACAAGGAGAACTGGGATATTCGTGGTGTGGATGACACGACGTACTCATGTTGATGTTTTCCCAATCTTCCTGTTTTTTTCTATTTTGGCAATCTGCACTTAACAAAATACCGGCAAACAAGGAAAAATTCTTATAACTTGTGTCGGTGGAGCTGCAGCCGCATTTAAGGATTTTGGTTGGCAATGGCACCGCACACATCCCATGCTACATCTGCATGGCTACAAAACGTGAAAGAGAGAAAACCGTGTTGCAAGCTTCACTACAACATAATAAAAATTATATTTGTTTTAACAAAAGAAAATATAGCATGGTATTGTTTGCTTTGGAGTATGTTTTGGTTGTTTTCTCCCCTCAAATTTGCTACGAGTTCATTATGCTTCTGGCTCAAAGCCTGCTGGTGAGGCAATGATTTTGAGAATATCTTTTAATTAATTTTCGCGAGTGAAGGCAAATATTTCAAAGCAAAGGGCAGCTCGCTTTGGTTGGTGAATTAGACAGCACCGAAGTCCTTGTCGCCACCAACCTCAATTCCTTTTCGTAGCAGTGCGGTTTGTTCTCTCCTGCGTTCCGGTATTCCAACATCTAAAGTCTCCTCAAGGTTCAAACTTCAAACTTCAAACTTCAAACTATATCTATATAATTATAAGGTCTTCCTTTCCTCTCGTTTTTTACCTTATTTTCAATGGAAGCTGAAGTCAAATACAATCCCAGGCTCGTCACCTACCGCCGTTGATCTGAATGCCATGAATAGTTGGGCATGAGGTCCTGTCTCTTTGAGACTAGGCCAAGCCCTTGGGCAGGTCTCTTAAATTCTTCCTGCACGGCCATATCCGTTGTGTGCATCCTGTTGTTTGTTGGCTCATGGATTGTGCGTTAACCATCTAGTGGAGTCTAAATTATTGCAATGAGTAAATTGAGAAGTCACCTTGACGGTTCAGATTTTCATACAAAAGGCTAAATGTTCACATTCACCTCTATCTATAATTTGTAATATATATATAT
>NW_018397277.1:276108-283006 GCF_002168275.2 Theobroma umbraticum
ATATATATATAAAGTAGGGATATTGATATTTTTTTTTTTGACGAAAACGGATAAATCTTTTCATTTTATTTCAAAATTATCATTTTGAATAATTTTTATTATAAATAGTAATAAATACTTCAAACTCAAGATATTAGAAACATTTGCATTTATATATTTAAGAATAAATAATAAAAACAAAAGAGAATTGAATTTTTATCGTTTGCAATTTTCAAAAGAGAAAAACGTTTTTGTTTAATGTATCTGGATGGAATGTTGAACCAGATAGCGTGGGAAACGGCAAAAATCTTATATTGATAATGAAGCTTCATTGGCGGTGGGTAGGTATTGTAACAAGTACCGTAGGTGAAGTCCAAGATCAACCAATGCTATAAATACCAAAGGAAAATGAAAAAGAAGAGGTCCTAACCTCTAAAGACCGAACTGGCCAACCTCTTTGCCTGTTCTTAGAGAACCAAAACTCCTAAACGTTTTCATCAAATACGAAAAAAATTTGTCCTAAACCTAGTTCCTCCGCGTTGGGAAACATATATTTATAAACCAAGCAACCGAACAAGCCAACCCTTTTGTCATCGGCGCCAATAAGGCTTTTTGTCTTTCTCCTGCAACATCTCCAAGGACAGAGAACTCTGCAGGAGAAGCATACAGAGACAAAAAGAAAAGATGGGTTTTGGAAAGGGAACGTCATTGTTGGAAGATTTGATAGACAAAGCTGGAGGTTGTGCTGTGATCGATGGAGGTTTTGCTACTCAGCTTGAGGCTCATGGTGCTTCCATCAATAACCCACTTTGGAGCGCTCTTTGCTTGATTAAAGACCCTGATCTAATCAAACAGGTACCTTTCTGTCTTTTGCTTACCTTTCTCTCTGAGCTTCGAGAGAAGAATGTGCTATGGTGTTTTGCAAATGTCCATGTGAAAAAACAAAAAAAGAATAAAAAATAAAAACAAAGCTTATGATTATTTGGGTTTTCTGAAACTATGTTATAAAACAGAGCATAATATTTAAAACCTGGTTTTCGATTTTGATCAATGCGGATTTGTTTCAAATGTGCAGGTTCATCTGGAGTACCTTGAGGCTGGTGCAGATGTCTTGGTTACTTCATCATACCAGGTTTGTTAATAGTATTTCAGATTGAGCAAAAAGAATTGATTTGAGTGAACTTCCTTTCCTGTATTCCTAGTATTTATCTGGTACAATAAATTGCCTTTAATTTTAAAAGATAACAAGGTCCTTGTATCTTCCAGCAAAAAAAAAAAGGTCCTAGTATCAAAAGTGGACTTGAGGGATTTTTGGGCAGCCATAAGTGGGTTATATGCACAGCTTTGTTAAGGCATTCATTTTAAAATTGATTATTCGGAGATATCCTAACTGTATGTTTCCTTTTCGAATGCAATGAGTCATCATCTTTCTCTGATGCCTCATTTTGAAAGTGAACTATATATTCTGCAGATATAATCTGTTTTAAGTTCTCCTGCAATGACTGATTCCGAGGACGCAGGCAACATATCTTTGTACAAACTTTCCTACCTTCACGTTAGGAAGAATAATTTATATGAGATGATTGTAAATGATAAAAACCCCTTTTTAATTATTATTATTTTTCAGCCTTTCGATATTTGAATACTTTTTCTTCTTAAATTGAGAATGGAGACTGCTGAAAACAATTCTAATTTGCATGATGGTAATTAATCTTGCAGAAGCTGATTAGTAGTGTTTGCTACCAAAAAGAAGAGCTGGAGTTTATCTTGCTTTGAATTTCAGAGTGTCCTCCTAGTGCTCTATTCTTGTATTTGTCTCTAATTTATGTTTACAGGCCACCATTCCCGGATTCCTGTCCTGGGGACTGTCCCTTGAAGAAGCAGAGTCATTGCTAGAAAAGAGTGTCAAATTGGCTGTGGAAGCCCGCGACAAGTTCTGGGATGCTGTAGGGAGTGTTCCTGGGAATAGCTACAACCGAGCTTTGGTTGCAGCCTCAATTGGAAGTTATGGAGCTTATCTGGCTGATGGTTCAGAATACAGGTTCCAAATTCTGAATAACTTAATTTTAAAAATCTTTTAGATATCAGACATCTTTCATAAGCTTAACATGATCACATTATCTGCATATGCTCCGTCTTTTCCTTCAGTGGATGCTATGGACCAGAAGTGAATCTGGATAAGCTGAAAGATTTTCACCGGCAAAGATTGCAAGTTCTTGTCAAAGCAGGTCCAGATTTGCTAGCCTTTGAGACCATTCCCAATAAACTTGAAGCTCAGGTTTGTTCTTCCACAAACTTCATTTCTTATTTATCATATATATTGAAGGAGAATGTAGAAGGAATGGCGACTTGTTTAATGACAATACATTGGTTACAATCTGTGCTTCATCTAAAGTGCATGTCACACTTGGCGAGGCTGGCACTGGATCAAATCTATTCTAATAATAGACTATCATTTTCATGAATTGCAAATGATTATTATGGTCATACAAGTTGGCAGGAGAACTAGAACCTGTGGTTTTATGGAGGGGAAGTATTTCTTTTTTTTTCTTTATTGTCTTCAATTCTTCCTTATTCAACGAAAATGAAAATAGCAGCATTTCAGGTTCTGTGATTCATTTTGTTTGCAGTATTAGGAAATAGGCAAATGTACTTCTTGTTTTAAGATTACTATGTTTTACAGGTGTGAAGTTACTTGCATTCTTCAATTTCTTTTCAAGTTTCCAGTGTATTTGGTGTATTCTGCAACATCTGCCAAAATCAAAACCAACCAGCAATGAATTTGACAGTTTAATGCACAGTGACTTCAAAGTTTAATCGTCAATCACTCTTTATGACTCAATGTTGCACATATTTTGTTTGAAAATTTTCTTTCTTAGTGCAATGATTCACCACAATCATTAAAAATGCAACGAAAATGCTATTGGTAGCCATCTACATATTAGCTCTAATGAATTGACTCATGATCAATATAGAAGTACTCATTCAGAGTTAAAAATCTAGTTTTACTTGCCTCTTTCCAAGCTGCTGCAGGGTGAAATTTTCCTTAGTGTTTTGATCCTCTTAACAATATGCTTTATATCCCTTTTCCTCTTGACTCGATTTGTCCCTTCAGAGCATGATGCCATCTTTCTATCTCCACTTACAGGCATGTGTTGAGTTGCTTGAGGAAGAAAACATTCAAATTCCATCATGGATCTGCTTCAGTTCTGTAGATGGTGAGAATGCCCCGTCAGGAGAGAGTTTTAAGGAGTGCTTGGATATATTGAACAAGAGCATGAAAGTAAATGCAGTGGGAATAAATTGTGCACCTCCCCATTTTATTGAAAGCCTTGTATGCAAATTTAAGGAGGTGAATTACTTCAAGCAATGGGCAGATAATCAAACATATTTTAAGAGCATCAAAGGCTCTTTGTTTCAGATAAAAATCAGTTCCTTTACTAGGATAAAGTAATAATCAAATGATTCTAAGTGTAACTTCTCGTTGTTCCAGATGACATCGAAGGCAATTGTCGTTTATCCAAATAGCGGAGAGATATGGGATGGTCAGGCTAAGAAATGGCTGGTAAGTTATTTATTGCATAAACTCTCCTGTTTGTTGTGCAAAAAGATGTTGCATCCACTGACATGGAATTTCTTCTTTGATTAACAGCCATCAAAGTGCTTTGGTGACGACAAATTTGAGTTGTTCGCAGCAAGATGGCGTGACTTAGGAGCTAAACTAATTGGGGGTTGTTGTCGGACAACACCAGCCACAGTTGGAGCCATTTCGAAGGCTCTGAAAGAGAGGTCTTAATAAGTGAAGATAGGTCACAGGAACTCATAGTTTTACCAGTAGCTGCAGTTTACATATTCTGCTACCACTCGTAATTTAAATTTGTTGCTGCAATATTAGTTCTTTTAAAAGTTTTCTCCAGTATTCTTCCATTTTTATTGTACTAATAGATGCGGAGCTATATTCATCCTTCCTGGCCAACTCAAAACAAATTTACTTAGTTTCAGAGAAAAATTAGTCCTAAATTTATCAATAAAACTCTTGGAAGTTTATCTCTAATTGCACTCAAGGACTCTAATAGAAACGCTGTTTAGGTTGCCCCCAAAAGGGTTATATAAGGCATGTAGGCCTTGGACTAAAACCAAATGATCCAACCTCCGGGTTCCCCACTTCTCTTATTTCACACTCAACGGTAGAAATTTAATCAATGGTTTACAGCAAGAACTTCATGCAATCATGCTTGTCAACATTAACACCATCAACTAGAGCTACTCTGTTGTAATTGCCCATGCTTATCCTGGAAATCCTCACATAAATAAAACTCAGAGCAATCACAAAATGATATTAAATCAGAATCAGTTCTGGCCTAACAAGATTACTAGGTTGCAACTTTCTTATCGTGAATTGACAAAAATGAGGAAAGACAATGGAGCGGCAGCAATTTAAATTGGCAAAGCCTCCCACGGCAAGTGCATTGAAACATCACCTTTCCACTATGGCCCATGCCTGAGTTTCCCAGGTTCAGCTTGAGAGATAAGAAAATCAAAGCATAAAGAGTAAAGCTGAAAGCTTTATCATTTATTAGAAAGAAGAATGACAAAACAAGAAGCCTCAAATTTAGTTTGAATAGCTAACTTTTTGGACCTAATCCAGCAGATTGAAATATCATAAATGCTTAAATTTGCTAAAACACAAGGAAGCCCGATGCCCGTCTCCACTTGTGTACTACTTTAAACTCTGTAAATGAGAAAGCAATAATTAGGTATGATAGTCACACTCCGAGGAACAGTAATTGGCTTGCTTGTTTTCTATTTCATGTTTTGGCATGGATTCAACTATCAATTTGACTTCATCCACCATTAACGATAGTATTTAGGATAAACCAAAAACAAATTATACATCAACTCAGAATGCTGATATTCTTTTGCTCTTGCTATTGAGTTTTAAGTTGACTAGAATTCTAGATCTTATTTGATTAGGATTTTTTATTTATGTACAACATTAAGTAATTATATGGTTTTAAATTTCTTATTCTACATAAAGTCCTAATCACATTCTATTTTGGACTTTTATGTTATAAAAGTGGATCTCTAGGCTTTAGAATTGCAAGTGGTGCTTTGAGAGCTATAGAGAAGGGACACTTTGTAACTCTGTCTTTTGCTCTAAGTGGAGTTAGAGTGGTTTGAGTGAGTGTTCTTGGGAGGTTATTGAGAAAGAGTGTGCAAGGGATCTTGGGTTGGTTTGTGGAGCCATAGAGATCAATTTATTGTACTTTAATTTCTCAATAATATAAGAAGAGTTTCACTCTGTGGACGTAGGCAAGAGGCCGAACCACATAAATTCTTATGTTTTTTTATTTGCTTGATTTCTCTGGGTTTTATCTTTATTATTTTTTGGGCAATTTCCATAACAAGCTAGTATCAGAGCTTCGGGTTCGATAAATTCAAGATTCAACAAGGTTGTCGAAAGTTACTAATTCTATGAATTTTTCAATTGAGAAGTTTGATGAAAAGACTAGTTTCACGTAATGGCAGAGAAAGATGAAAGATCTTCTTGTGTAGCAAGGTTTAATGTGCCCCTTGCTAGGAAAGGAAGAAAGGCAACCAGATGACATGAAATATGCTGAATGGGCAGTTGGAGCAAAGGTGTGTGAGCACTATTCGGCTTTGCATTGGAGATAACATGTTTAATCATATTATTAATGAGGATTTTGCTCCAAGGTTATGGGAAAAGTTAGAGAAGATTTATTTGGCGAAAAATCTTTCCAACAAGCTGCAACTTAGGCGAAAGTTGTATCGCTTAAAGACGAAAGAGAATGGAGACCTCATGAAGCATATGAATGAATTCGACGGGATCATTGATCAATTGAAGAAGGTTGATGTGAAGGTGGAGGAAGAGGAAAAGGCACTATTATTCCTAGCTTCACCTCCAGACTCTTATGAGGTATTTGTGAAGTCTTTGATATGTGGGATGGATACAATAAAGTTAGAACAAGCACAAGCAATATTAATGTCTCATGAAGCCTGAAAGAAAAGTAAAGAAAAGGATAAAGATCCAAGTGGCTTGGTATCAGTAACTGAGGTTCATAAGAGGAAGTCAACCGATAAGGGATCTAAGGGTGGCAAGTCTAAATCCAACAATGTTCAGTGCTTTCGATGCAAAGGGTATGGACATATTAAAAGGGACTGACCTACAAAAATGGATGAAAGTAATGAGAACAAAGGTGAGTGTGCTTTCGTTGCTGAAGGTGATGATTGTTATGTCCTTATAATCTCAAAAAATATGGATGCAAATTCTGATTGATATTTAGATTTTGCTTCTGCCACTCACATATGTTATCAAAAGGATTGTTTTGATTTACTTCAAGAAGAGGTGGCTGGGAATTTGAATTTAGGTAATAAGTCAATAGTGAAAGTCATGGGTTTCGGAGTAGTAAAAATCAAAATGTTTGATGGGGTTGTGCGCTCTTTGGGTGATATGGCCTATGTCCCAAAGATGCGTAAGAATCTAATATCATTGAACTTGTTAGACTCCAAAAGGTGTGGATATTTTACTTGTGATGGAGTGGTAAAAGTCACACAAGGTGACATGGTTCTGATGGGGAAGAATTTGTATAATGGCTTATATTGTCTAGAATGTGAGGCCTCGAAGGGATGGGAACAGTGCATAGGAGATGGTAGCTACCAAAGTGAGATTTCATTTACCGAGGAGGTGATAAAAGGTCCCATGGTGTAGACGATGGTGAAAGGACGAAACATCTTACCAGTGGTGAATTGGAAGGGTCGTCAAGGTCCCTTTCCAAAGTCAATCAGTGCCATTGACTTGACGGCTACACAGGTGCATTGGCCATTTTATGGAATCAAGTGTTGAACCATGCTTGATTCGGTATGTGTAGTCATGGTAATTATAAAGGCCAATGATTTG
>NW_018397277.1:283208-309882 GCF_002168275.2 Theobroma umbraticum
AATTCAAGTCAAAGGTGGAGATTTGTTGAGTTTTAAGTTGACTAAAATTCTAGATCTTATTTGATTAGGATTTTTTTGTTTATGTACAATATTAAGTAGTTGTATAGTTTTAAACTTCTTATTCTACATAAATTCCTAATCACATTCTACTTTAGACTTTTTTATTATAAAAGTGGATCTCTAAGCTTTAAAATTGCAAGTAGTGCTTTGAGAGCTCTAGAGAAGGGACACTTTGTAACTCTGTCTTTTGTTCTAGGTGGAGCTAGAGTGGTTTGGGTGAGTGTTCTTGGGAGGTTATTGAAAAAGAATGTGCAAGGGATCTTGGATTGGCTTGGAGAGCCATAGAAGTCAATTTATTGTACTTTAATTTCTCAATAATATAAGAATAGTTTCACTCCGTGGATGTAGGCAAGAGGCCGAACCACATAAATTCTTTTATTTTTCTGTTTACTTGATTTCTCTGGCTTTTATCTTTGTTGTTTCTTGGGCAATTTTCATAACACTTACTGCGAGCAATTGACTTTATCAGCATGGTAAATCCAAGGTATCTGCCCGTCTATCTTTTAACTCTTTTGGCAGTCAGCTTGTCTGTACAATATTCAAGCACAAACAGCAAAATAACAGTATAGCTTATTTCCATTCAAAATCAAAAGAACCAAAATTGCTTACAGAAGAAGGCCACAAGGAAATATGAAGGTGAAACGTTACCCAGTTCAATAGTTCTTTTCTTTCACTCTACAAACATTGTTTGCTCATCACCACGAACCTAAGAGCCTAAGATGTTGAAGCCAACTCAAAATCAAACCATCTATACAACCCATTTTTAGGTATCAACGCCAAGAAGGATCATAGTTATCGTTAGGCTCTCAGCCACCATGGTACCCTTCAGCAAATGCACTGTCAAGATATCTCATTTCAGGGTTTCCACCAATCATTCCATAACCACCTATATAAATTTCAAGAGGCTTTCAAACCAACAAGCTTTGGAGAGCAACACATGGTAAACTCCTCAATAGGAAGAGGCAAATATAATAACAGTTATTATAATTTATAACTTGTCGCATGCTACAGAGAGAGAAGAGGAAGTTGATAGTAGAGTGGAAATAGATACCAGGTCCATGTGCTTTACTCTCTACATTCATCTGCTCTGCGCAAAGTTTCTTAACTTGACAAGCCATGCAAAGAAGATTTTTCTCCATAGCTTTCTCATATTCAAAAGGTGTCCTATAAAATATGTAGAACCAATTTCATTTTGTAGAAAGAGTAGCATTTGGCAGCTATATACACTACCATCTCATAGTAATCTTGCCACATCTTTCCCCACAGCACATCAAATAGGAAAAAGTAGTAGAACTCAAATTAATCTAAAGATGAATTCTAAAATAGAATCCAATTCCAAGCCTGGCATTAACAACCTCTTTATGCATTTCTTCTGTTGATATATGCCCTTGAGCCAACTAAATTGATCAAGGAATATAAATTGTCATTTAATGAATACTTAATCGCATAACTATATATGATAGATGTTTTCTTTCATGTTAGTGCAATAATAAGGAGTTATTAAATATTAATTGGATGAAGTTCATGGAACATACAGGCTTTGCAAGAGAGTTGTAAAGTTATTACAATTATTAGATCACTATGCATCAAAGCCATGTTCTTAAAATTATTCCTAGTCATTGTATTGTCAAGACAAGGCATTGACAATACTCAAAAACTAGTACATGTTAAGCCTCATTGTTTGAGAAATAAGCAATCGATCTCATAAATTAAAATATATGGATACTTAAAGATAATATGTAAGTGCTTATTTAAGAACAAAAACACTGAACATGACCCGTTATGAGAACTCTATTTGGTATTTTGCTCAAGTGTCTATGGAATATGTTCTCCTGTGATAGTTGTGTAACTAATTCTTGGACTTGAGACACCAAGTTATTTTATATGGGGAATGACATACTTTGATTTTACCCTTACGGACTTAGAGACAACCAAATACATAAACATAGTGTTTTTGGATATACCATGAAGCATGCAAAGGTGAATGAGTAGTCAGTTAAAATTCTACTACGCAAGTATACGTATCGAATAGACAGTATATAGCAGTAGAGTATCGATCCCACAGGGAATTGATCTAAAAGTTTACTAAGTACTAAATTATTGCAAATTAATCTTATCCAAACAATATTAAATATATTCAAATCAAACTAAGTATAGCAGAATTAAATTAAGAAAAATCAAAATAATAACTACTCAAATAAATATCAAATCAAACAAGCCTAGGATTACAATATCCCTCACACTTCATCTAAATCTTACCTCTCTTCCTTAACTTATCTCAATGGTTTGAATTGCTAACCTAGAGTCCTAAATTATTTATAAGGGTCTCTCGACTCATCTTATAAAAATATCTATTTTAACCAAAACACTATATCCTATGTGAATTGAAATTAAACAAACTCATTAAGTTCAGACTCTAATCTGGCTACATATGGCCTATGGTATATCCCTATCCTATACGCAAATCAATTAATATGTCATATGCTATCCCAATTTTAGTCTACACTAAACTCCCTTTCCCAAGATCAATTTAATTGGTGGCCAAGCAATTAAAAGCATTAAGAACAAATTGGAATAAACAATTCAAATCCCATTGAAAATAAGCAAGAAAGTGATTAAAAATCTAGATTACATGTGAGTTCAATTGCAATCCTAGAAAATAAATTAGCTCATAATATCTAATAAAGACAATATCCAAATAATTTAGCCATGAATCCAAGTCAAAGAAAATAAGAAAAAACACAAAGGTAAGAGAGAAAATTAATAGTTAGAGATTTATGATCTTGATCTCTCTCCAATTCTCTTGTTTCCTTGCTTTGTTCTTGGCTCCAAATCTCCAGAATAGTTGCTTGCTGCCTCCTCTCAAAATCTCTAAAAAGGCTCCTTAAATAGCTCCAAATAACCTAATTTTCGAAATCCCGTTAATGTCCTTTATTTTTTTGGAAAGTCGCGTAGCGCTGCGGCGCTACTTCTCCACGCTGCAGCGCTGAGCTCTCTGGAATTTTGTATGTGTGCTTCCTTTCATCAACGCTGCAGCCTTGTTTGCCCAGTGCTGTGGCAGTCTTTCCAATGGATCAAAAATCACATCAATTGGACTTCTGTATTGAAAGATTTGCTCCAAAACCGCATCATGTTCAGTCTTTACATACTGCTGCAGTGGTCCGACTTTGACAAATATTTTGACCATGATAATCAGAACTGGGCAACTTGGTGAACATAAACATTGTATCCCTTCTTCTTATAATTCTGTTGGTCAAGAATCACCTCATTTGGAGTTTTTTTTGAAAGAGATATGGTAAAATACTGAAACATATACGAATGAAGCTATCACCATACTTGCACTGATTTTCATCAAATGAGTCTTTTTCATCAATTTCCTACAAAAGTCATAAGAGAAATTAGCAATAACTACTCTTAAGTAATTTAAAATAAAATAACTTAAAATTTAACTAAAATAACTTAAATAATCACTTAACAAGTAATCAAACTTAAACTAAAAAAACACCTATAATGCTAAAATTCGAACCTAAAATCTCAAAGATCTAGCTACTTAAGCTCCCAAAATGACTCAAAATAACTTTATATAATAGAGTTATCAGTAGTCAAGAGAAGATTCATCACCCAAAGTGATATGAGTGGATGTATATCATTTGTTTTCAATTCTTGATTAACTTGTATAAAGCCTTTGACTAAGCATGATGAATTTGAAGAAAGTTAGTTTCTTAAATTCATAAGATTAGTCATGAATTATGAGAACTAATATGAAATGTTATAAGTAGACACGGAGTCATACTTTATGACATCTCTGAGATATTTGACAACAGGATCATATTGCACTGAGAGACTTATCATGAAGCACTTTGTCAAATTCTTTAATTGATTTTTTAACATTTAAGTGATCAATGTATTGCTAGATGATGCTTATGATCTATAAATATAAATTAAGTATTAAATTAATATTTGATTTTAATTTATATTTATTGTTAACATTTTAAAAGCCTATAGGTCACACACATTAACTGACATGATTGAGATTAAATAAGAATAATCAATTAAGTTAGACTTAGTTGGAATAAACTAAAACAAAGTGAAACATTAATTAAATTCACAGGGACTTAATTGAATTAAAATATAACTATTGTATCTAAGGTTGCAACTTAGTGTGGCCTATATAAATATGTAATGTTAACAAACTAAAGCTCCAAACTTCTAATCACTTCTCAGCCGTTCATAAACAAAAGAAGAAAAATAGTTTTATTTGTTTGACAAAAGTAAGATTCATTAAGTATTTTTGATCTTTTTGTTTTGTAAACAAAACTTACTAGCACAAGTAAAATCTTACCTTTGAAAATGTCTTATTTGGTCAGTGTATAGATTATTGCTAAAAGCCAAACACTTCAGTGTTTGAAGATTTAACAAATCTTAAAGGTGAAGAAGCAAAGATTTTGGTTATAGGATTTTAGATAATCTTTTTCTCTTTTGTGTTTTTGATTTAATTGGCTCTTGATTATGATATCTAGAGTAAGGTAGGTAATTCTTAAACTTATAAATGTTCATAATTAATTTAAAAATTATATAAAAAACAAAAACATTAATCACATAGAATTCAACTGTTTCTCTAATTAAATGCTAGTTTTTATTTTTTTATGTTATATTTTTAATTTTTTTAATTATTTTCATATTTGAGCATAAAGTCGAATCCTAGCACCTTCAACATCAGCCCACAATACAATTAGTTGCTGATTCTCAATTTGCAGATGATTAACATGTTTTATGAGACCCGTAGTCGATTCCACCCTTGAAGCATTCGATTTTTGAATTTCAGCTCTTAATTGCGTAACCTCTGCCTGGAGCAGCTCAGAAGCATGAAACGCTGCTTCAAGCTTCATTCCTCTATAAAATCAATTCCCTGGTCAGGTTCTCTTTTTCAGCCTGGAGGTTGTTCATGACCTGGCTCAATTGGCGAATCTCTTCTTTCGCAGCAGTCAATTCTCTTCGAAGATGAGTATTATCAAGTATAACATGTCGGTTCTCAGTAAGAATCCACTGGATTTTCGTGTGCAGCATTTTAATAACTTCTTGCATAGCTACAGGGTCAAAAGGCATAGGACCTGGTACAACAGGCTGAGGGCCACTGCGGAACCCCTGGAAACTATCAGGATAACGGGGCATATGATTTCTCCCTGCCATACTTACGATCCTGGAGAAATTATGGTTAGTCTCATATACAAGACAAAAGGTGGAGTACAGGAGTACTGGACAAAGGACGAATTCTCATTTTCAATTAAAAGAAAGCTACTCAAATAGGGAATTGTGTAAGATTTTCAAAATCCCGGTGATGCATTTCACTTCCTGTGCTTACTCCACCCCAGCCAATAATTCAGTTCAATGACACATAAACTGAAAGATGGGTTCTTGTTTTCACAAACCATTATCATGGTTTTGTAGGAAGCTCAGGCAACGCAAAAAATAAAATAAAATAAAATAAAATAAAACAAAATCAATATGATCTATTCACTAAACCATAAATGTACTTGTAAAACGCCTCTATTGTCCGGGACCAAGCAAGGATGATATGAAGCTGGTCTTTTTAAATTACCAAAAACCAATGCACTAGAATAGAGTGTAGTATGTTTAATCTTCCAATAAAGATATACCCTTATTCAATAATGTAAAAACTATATGTTTTTCTCCAATTTACAATTGCTATGTCCAGACCTCGGGACCAACTGGTAAACAAGATTTAAAGAAGAGGAACTATCCACCAGTAAACTCCAAAAATGTTGGAGTTGGAGGTCCATTTTTTTTCCAGGCATTAAAAAGACTGCAACATGTACCATACTAATCAAATATTACTGACACTGACTTTAAACAAAGACCACCACCAAGAGTCCTATCTCATACTTTACTTGCACTCTATTAAATTTTCCAAGAATGCAAATATAAACTATATGAACTCTTCTTCTTCTTTTCTGTCTTTCTGTTTGATTATTCAATTTTAGCCACTACCATTTGCATTTAAGTGAAATAAATCCTATAAAAAATAAATTTGCACGCCAAAGCTTAAACTTACAGTGAAGGAGCTTTCAAGAAACCAATGGCGATTCTCCCGAGACCGTTATGTTCTGAAGCGGAGGAGAAGATGCAGCTCATTTACGAATTTGCCTCCTAGCGCTTCCCCAGTGTTATTAATTTATTATTATCTGCTGTGATGGGCCATTTTGCAGGCCACTGGGCCTATTGTTTGGTCAATGTATTGGGCCTCATGGTCCGCTTTGCAAGCTCTAAAACATTCAATACATTTTTTATCATGGACTGATTTAAATTATAAAATAAAATATTATAAATTCTAGTTAAACAACTTTAAAAATAAGAAAAGACAAAAGAATTAGAAGAGATAAAGGGAACATAGAAACAATATGGAGAGCCTAAATATATTTTTTTACATAATCAATGTGATCATAATAAATAAACATAACTATAAATTTCAATTTTAAATAATAAAGGTTAGTTAAGAGAAAAGAATAAAAAAAAGGGATGGATAGAAAATATTTTCATCATATGTAACAAATATTTTGAACAAAAAGTTATAATTATTATACTCTTATCTTTCTTTTGTTGGGAATATTTTTATAAAAAGTTTATAATTTACAATAAATAAAAAATTATACATTTGATCAAATAATTTATAATTTTAATGAATAAAAAAATTACAATACTCTCAAGTAATATGATTTATGATACCCAACATCTCTCATCTGATATGAATATGATTGTTAAGACCTATATAACAATCTAAGTGTACTACTATTAGCAATTTAAATTTAAGCTTTTAAAAATCACGTGGTTTAAGGTCAAAAAGCTATTAAGTCAATAGTTAGACTTGGGTTATTACATGATTATTGTCTCCTTATAAAAAAAATTATACATTTGATCAAATAATTTATAATTTTAATGAATAAAAAATTACAATACCCTCAGGTAATATGATTATTGTCCCCTTATAAAAAATTTATACATTTGATCTAATAATTTATAATTTTATTGAATAAAAAAATTACAATACCCACCGGTAATATGATTATTGTCCCCTTATAAAAAATTTATACATTTGATCTAATAATTTATAATTTTATTGAATAAAAAAATTACAATACCCACCGGTAATATGATTATTGTCCCATATTAAATATGAAGATGTTTTTTTCCCTTTCATTAAAATTTTAAGAATAAAATTTAAATAAAATTTACATGTAAATACCTCCTTATTTTGCATACAAAAAATATGCTTGGGCTTTCTATTTTGGATCTTTTGATTTTCTCAGCTAGTGCAAGTTGGGTTGAGACAAGTTTCATACGAATAAAGTTTAGGTATATTAATGAATATCTTGTAATTAAGTACCATATATTATCCAACCCGATTAAGTAAGATTAAGATATCTTATAATCAGATTTGGCTAATAAAGTTACTACCTATCATGGGTTCGGGTAAGATTCATGTAGTGGTTTTGGAATACTCATTACTCGAACCTGATTATAAATAATGTTTTTTAATATTAAAATTTAGTTTTATATTTTTTTTGTTTGTAAATTCTTTATAATTAATAGAATACTTACTAAAATTCATTAGTTGTTCTAAATATAATTCTAAACTTTAATTTATTTTTTTAATGAACTAATTCTAATTTATTAATATAATTTTCATTTAATAATATATAATTATTATTTTAAATTTATTTTAATAAAATAATTAACCAGTATCGATATTTAACAGGTAATGTCTAGGATATATACAGACACAGGTTTGGATAATAATTCAAAAAATTAATAAGATATTTATAAAGTTAATACTTTATCAAATAATAAAGTTTGAGTTACAATAGTTAAAAAAATAATACGCAATACAACATACCCAATGGCGACCTAGCCTTGGTTCTCCTTGGTATCTTCTCAAGTTGACAATTATAAAATTTTATATACTTTTAAGTGTCATTTTTCATTGTTATGTGAACATAAAATGCGGATATGCATGAAATTTCCACATAAATACTGGACAAGAGAGAACTACGAGCAAGTCATTTTCAAGCCTATCAAACCGCCTTATCCTTTAGCAAGAATTTTCTCATCTGAGTTTGATTTTAGAACACTAGATCTCCACATCACCTCTATCCAATTTCATCTTAATTTCCAGGAACAGTCTTCCACAAATATTCCAAGGACGGTCTGTTTCCATTCAAAACTTCAAAGCCTAAATGCCTGGTCTAACTCGTGTATCAATTTATGAATTAAAATGGAGGTTAATTATAATTTTTGGCTTTTATCCTTTCATTGTTTCATGTGTCAAGAAACTTAGATTTTTATCTTTTTAAAGATAACGAAATTCAAATCCAATTCTTCGAATAAAAAATACAATACAAAAAATCAAGCTTCTCCCGATAAAATTTTTCATTAGAGAAAATTAACATTACGTTGGAAATGTATTTTTCTAATGAATTTCCGATTGAATATTTCTTTGAAAATTCCATCGCTGAAATTTTCGTCACAAATTTCTATTGGAAAAAGTACATAATTTCATCAAAAAAAGACTACAAAATTATCGATTGTATCACATCAATTCCATTGGAAAATATTAAAATCTCGATGGAATTTTTCATTAGAAATGCATTTTTAACGGAATTACGTCAAAAAATTCTAACAGAATTTTCTTTGGAAATGCTTTTCTAACGGAATTTCGTTAAAAATTTCCCAAGGAATTTTCCGTCAACAGAATTTCATTGAAAATTTCCCATACAATTTTCGCTGGTAAAGCATTCCAACGGGAATTAGGTAAAAATTTTCAACCGAATTTTCCATTGGTAACCAACGAAATGTTCCATTAGTAATTTTTAATGAAATGTTTCGATGATAATGTCTTTTCAATGAAAATTTTCATTAGAAATGTTTTTCCAACTGAAAATTTTGTTGGAATTTTTTACCAAAATTTATCGATGATGACTAAATTACAAATTGACATACACAATTTACGTCTAAGATTTATAAGAAAAATACACATTAAAATTTAAAATTCAAAATCAAGTTGATACGATTAAAAATTATCATAAATACAAAATTTCTAAAAATATCAAACAAATATAAATATAACGTTAAATACGCTATTGTATGCCATACTAACAAAGTATCTAAGTCCAAAAATAGAAAAGAGGCACCATACCATGAAATGTCACTTTCTTACTCATCAAGAAAAATAAAAACTAAGGAAGAAAACAAAACAAATATTTTCAACCTAGCTCTCCAAGTTTCAGCCTCAACTTCTAACTTGTTAAATCTCTTAAGGTTGTCGAACTTAATAGCCCTTAAAAATATCCTATTTATACTAACAAATTTAACGTATAATTTCCTAAGTTAACTTACTAATAATTGGGTTTAAAAGTGTAATGAGACCCCAACATCAAATATCATCTTTCAAAATTGCCATTCCCATAGCATTACACCTCATCATCTACCAACATGAATTTCTCTATCCTAGATGCATAACTAGGCAAAGTTATCTTCATAAAAGTTGTAACTTTATCTCTTATCTTTCCACTGAATAAAGAACCGCATCATTTGAAGTTCTGTAGCTAGAGTTATGGGCAAAATACCAAAGCATATGCAAGCAGACTTTCAAGTCCTTCAAACACCTTACTTTTCAAAATTAGGTCCAAATCCCTTAATTTCTATAAAAACATAAAAACTAATAAATAATAACCAAATTAAAGGAAATAAACATAAAATTAAAATAACTTACTTAAAAATAGACTAATTATAAAAATAACTAAAAATAACTAAATTATAATTGAAAATTAAGGAATTAGTAAATATTTAATACAAAATTGAACTAACATAATTCTATAAAATAGAATTATCATTAAGGTACAAAGGTACTTACTCAATGTATGGGAGCATCTTTTTGTAATTCATTAAAACATATAGCTCGGTAGCAAAATACTCATCATCATCTAAAAATCGAGATTTATCTAATAGACCAAATACTCGACCAGGATGAGTAAAAATTGAAAGATGACCAATGGAGTCCAAGTCTCCCCATCATCATTACATGGCACTCAATTAATCTTGTCCGCACACTAGGTTCAAAATACAATGAGCTAAACAAGGAGATTTCCTTGATAATATATGCCTCGCATATAGATCTTTCAATAAAGGTTCAATTTTTCATCTTCTTCTTTAAAAAATACAAAAACCTAAACATCATAATATTCATAAAACTTAATAAATACCTTAAACTCTTCTAATGAAATAATTGAAAACAAATAACAGATATAGTGCCTCTCAAATGGATACATCCATAAATAATGGACAGGTCCTCCAACCTTAGCCTTGTATGGTAAGTGAATCGACAAATGGTCCATAGAGTCAAAGAAACTGAAAGAAAGATCTTTTCTAGTTTACATATAGTTTCATATATTTTTTCTTTCAAAGCTTCCATGCGATCTACAACTATTTTAGTTGAGCATAAATTTCAAAAACAGTGAGAATACTCAATCATTGCATCCCAAATTGAGTGAAGTACCATATCACAAAAGACAATTATGAGAAATTGCTATAAAAAACATGACAATCATAATTTTTTTTCCCATAAAATTTACAGTTGATCTCATTAACATATCGGAATATGTTTGACACAAAATCATAAGGTAATCTCAATTGTTTCACCCAAGCACAAAGGGTTTTTTATTCCTCTTTACTTAAAGCATATGAGGCTTCTAGGCTTGAAATTTTTTTTTTATTTTCCACTAACTCCAATTCTAGATGCTTGTAGTACACCTTTAAATTTTGTTGTGCCTTTAAATTGTCTTTTGTCTTCCCTTTAACATCTATCACTGTGTTGAATATATTTTCAAATACATTGCGTTTAATATGCATCACATCTAGATTGTGACAAATAAAACGTGTATGTTAATAAGGTAAATTCCAAAATATTCTCTTTTTCACCAAATTATGACTTACACCATAACCTAGAATCATTCGTTCACCACATTTTATTGCAAATGGAATATTAGGAAGCAAATTCAACCATGACAATATTTCTTCACTTGATAATCAAGAAATTGAGAAGTCACTCTAAACTCTTTTTCTAAGAAATTTATCTCTGTACCTCATAAAAGGATGATTACGTGGCAAGAATTGCTAATGAGAATAAAAAAAAACAAGGTTTCCTGTGATGCTTCAATATGAAAGACTTAGAACGTTCCATACAATAAGGACATGATAATTGTCCGTGAGTGCTCCATCTTGACAATATACTATAAGTAGGAAAATCATTAATTGTCCGTAATAGTGTAGCCTTTAGTTGAAAATTTTGTTTCCTATACCCATCATACTTGATAACACCCTCGATCCACAATACTTTAAAGTCATCTATCAAATGCCTCAAGAAAACATCTATGTTTTGGCTTGGACTTTTTTTTCCCATAATGATCATATTAAGAAATATATATAGTTGTTTCATACACATCCATGGGGCTAAATTGTACATAGTGAGCATTACAAGCTAAATAGAATAAGATTTCACAATTGGTCCAAAAGGATTGAAACTATCTACGCACAAATCTAGTCTAAACTTTCAGGATTTCATTGCAAATAACTTATGCATGCAGTTGAAGTGTTGCCAAGCCTCACCATCAACAGGATGTCTAACCACTCCATTACCACTTTGGTTTTGTGCATGCCATGTCATATGTTCATTAGTGTTTTTTTTAACATATAAAGCCTTTGAAGCCTTAGTATAAGTGGCAAGTAACACAAAATCTTGTAAGAAATTTTCTTTCACTTGTTCACACTTGATTTCCTCAATTTATATCGAGAATGACCACATATCATACAACGCTCAAAATCAACAGTTTCCTTATAAAATAAAATGCAATTGTTTTTATAAGCATGAAATTTGACATATCCAAGTCCAAGTTAGGTCACTTTTTTCTCATACTATAGAAGTATAGAAATCACTAAGCAAAGTTTCATCTGATGGCAACATATTCTTTATTATTTCCATTAGACGATTAAAACACGACTCACTTAAATTAAACTTTAATTTAACATTTAAAAGTTGCAATACAGTTAAAAGTATTGTGTGCTCTGTACAAGCTGACCACAAAGGTTCATTCATGTTGTTAGCTTTATTAGTTTTAAATGGATTATAGTTTTGAAATGACAAAAATGATCACACTTCTTGAATGAGTTTTGCATTTAAATTATTCATGTTAAACACTCACACACATTTGCTTTTGAAATGTCTAAGTAGTTAACATAGTTTTAAGGACTTTACACTCTTAAATTTAAGGGTGTTTTGTCATCATCAAAAAATGAGAGATTGTTGACTCCATGTGTTATTTATGATAACAAAACATTCTCCATCCATTAGTGTTTAATTAAATTATTCAAGTGTGCAAGAGAAAGCTTAAATTCTTTAACATATTTATTATTTGAAAGCAAGTCAAGAAGCTTGTTCAATTACAAGATCAATTAATCAATTAAACAATCAAAGAAGAAAGAACTCAATGAAGGTAGGTTGGTCTTAATAGATTAACGAGGATCTTTAATTGATTAAGCCAATACTAGGCACTACACTAAAATCAGGTAAAAAAGTCTTAATCAATTAACGTAAGGCTTAATCGATTAAAAAGATACTAGATGTAAAACAGAAGCACGTTAATCAATCAACTAAAAGGGAATTAAAGCTCAAACTTAGAGTACCTAAAAGCGCCAAAATTCAAATACAAAATGATGTTTACGGTTGAAAGGCGCCAAATAAAGAAATTCAAATTTGAAGATTTTTTAATTGGCTAATATTTACTTTAATCAATTAAAGTTGAAAGAAGAGAAGTTTAATTAGCTAAAGGGAGGATTAATTGATTAGAATTAATTGATTATGAAAAGGTTAGTGAAAAATGTAACTTGAAGGAGTTTGAAAACATAAAAGTTTTAATCGATTAAAGCTCATCTTAACTAAGTAAAGAGCTATTGCAAAAGATTTGAAAAAGATCACTAGAAGAGAAAATAACTGCTATAACTGATTCAAAACTGTTTCTAATAACTAAAAGTAGTCCTCTAAGTATAAATAAGGGTTTAAACAATTATAAATGTTAAAAAAAAAAACATCCATGAGCAAGATTAAAACTATGAACTTTCTAAAAGTTATATTTTCAAGTGCGCTTCACTCTTATCTTTGGAAAAGAGATTTAAGCTTAACTTTATACATCTTAGATAAGTTAGATGATCAATTATACTTTATCTTCTCTTTATTCTTTGTTTACTTAAAGTGTAAGAAACACTCCAAAGGGTAAACTAAGATTGGGAAAGCTTAGGGAATCTTGTAAAGGTTTTGAGCTTGGGTTAGAAGTTCACCTTGTAAAATACTTAGTAGAAGCTATTAATTCCATTGGTTTAGAGAAGTTGGATTGAAACTCCTTGATTAAGAGATCAAGGTAGTGGACGTAGGTCAAAAGAATCAAACCACTATAAATATTTGTGTTTTATCTACTTCTCTTTACTTTCTCTTTACTTGATACCTTTTAACCTCAACAATTTTTAAACCTTCCATTTCAAAATCATTCAAAAGTTTTTTTAAGCAAAAAAAAATTTACTTCAAAATTTTTTTATACTATTCACCCTCCTCTAGCACTCTATTGAGATCAACAAGTGGTATTAGAGCCTAACTCTTGATTTTAAAGCTTAACATCTAAGGAGAAGATCCAATGGCTGCTCAAAATTCTAATGTTATTGAGGATCAATCCATAAACAAACCTCTTATATTTGATGGAACCAATTAGCAATATTCAAATACTAGGATATCCATTTATGTTAGAGTTTGTGACTATAAGATGTGGGATGTCTTACCAAAGGCCCTTTGATTTCTATGAACACTAATTTGATTACTGGTGAGAAAACTCTCAAAAATAAAGATGAATGGATATAAGCTGAATTGAGGAAAGTTTAAATAAACTTCAAAGCCATCAACAGTCTCCATTGTGTATTGAGTCTTACAAAGTTCAACAAAATTTTTGCATGCACCATAGCCAGGGAAATTTGGAAAAAACTAAAGATCATCCATGAAGGGACTTCACTGGTCATAGAGCCCAAGATCACCCTTCTCGCTCATAACTATGAAATGTTCAAAATTGAACAGAGAGAAAACATCACCATTGTGAAATCCCACCTTAATGAAAATGCTAAGTTAAGAAAATCTTAGGTGAGCATGTTGATTGTATGTTTTGAACATTCAAAACTATATTTTAAACTTGGAAAAAATTCATGTTTTGCTGGTCAAAGATGATTTATAAAGTTTGATATTAAAAGGAGTCCAATTAGACAAGTCTCTAATGTTTATTTTTGCTTACTAAAGCTTATCTATCGATATATGTTCTTCATCTATTGATAGATGCAATTCAAAATGGCTTTCTCAAAGCTGCCCTGAAGAACATCTATGAATAGATGACTAGATCTATCTATAGATAGTTAGATTTATCGATAGATGGCCCCCATGTATTGATAGATAACAACCAAAAAGCTTTTAAAAGGACTCTGAAGCCTATCTATTAACAAATAGCATCAATCTATCAATAGATGATGTCATTTTCACAAAAATAAAAAGTATAAAAGTGTATTTTCACACCCCATACTATAAATGTCACGTTTTTCAAGGGTTAGCAATCCTCAGCTACATTTTGCAAGGTAAGACTCAACCCAAAACCCTTTTAACTCATTTTGAGCAAAAATCTTTGTTTTTGATGATTTTAAGTTTGTTTATGGGTTTTTAAGAAACAAAATGGTATTTTTATGCTTTATAATCTTTAAAGCTTAGATTTTCAAATCTAAAATATTTGTTTTAATGCCCAGATATTTTTGTTTAGTGATAAAGCTCTAGGATTTGTGGTTTTTCTAATCATCTAAGCTCACCTAAGGTAAGAGTAATGGATTTATGGGTTCTAACATGGATTTTAACTAGGACCTAGTCTTAGTCAAAAGCGATTAACTTTAGAAAGTGCCTAGAATGAATATTATGAGATTTTTATTCTAGGAAATGATTGTGATAATTGTTGTATGATAGAAACACTTGCAAACTCAATAGATTTTGCCGAAACGGAGTCGTGATTAGAGCTAGAAATTGAATCTCCAATTAAGTGAGTGGATACTCCTTTTCAAGTATTTTAATATGTAAAGCTAGCATGATTTATGTAGAAATAATTATTTGTGCATGATGAAATATTGTTTCCATTAATGGTTTATAAAGAATTTAATGTTCAAGGTTTTCCAATGATTTTCAATGAGTATGAAATGGATTTAAAATTATTTGTGATGTGAGAAGACAATGATTTTCAAATTGTTTATGAATCTACTATATATGTAAATATATTACTATGTATTAGTTTTTAACAAGGAGGACAAACCCCCTTTATGTTTGTATTCTACTCGATTACTTCGGCTTTCGGGCTAGTGTGGTATGAGATATTATCCATGTTAATGTATGAATGTTATGATTGTTGTTGAATTTTCTCCATGCAAGTGTATGTATTGCAACAAGTAATATAGAAGTAAGTAGAGCATCCAATTCCACAACGAATTGCACCAACATAAGACTAAAATTGTGGCAAACTAATTTTACCCAAGTAATCAAAATTGAAGCAACAAGTATCGATATATAAGGAGTAGAAAGATCAATTCCTTGAAAACATAACGTCTCAAAGCAAGAAAAACAACTTCTCATATGGTTACTAATCAATTCTTATGGCACGATTAGCATGATTCGAGTGGACCCAAGAATTCAAAAAATGGCCCTATCTTTGCTCTAATGGGAAGAAAATTGAGAGAGGCTAGATGTACCCTTCAAAAAGCCTTATTCAACGAAGAGAGAAGAGCATTAACAAGAAAAGAGAGCAAAAATTCATTTCGAGAGGAGAACAAAGCTTTCATTCTCAAAATTCATCTTTTTCTCACTCTACAATGAATTCTCAAAATAGAGTATCCTTGTTTGAGCCTAAATTTCTTTATTCAGTTGCATTCTCTTGTACCTAAACTCAATTGATCAACCTATCTAGAGGCATCAAATCTTGTAATTCACAATAGAAAGGTTATACCTCCTTAAAAAGTTAGAAAGGTTATACTTAAGCCTTGAAAATGTAGGATTGGTTATACCTCCATTGAAAAGGTAGAAAGGTTGTGCTTTAATCTTAAAAAGGTGGTGACTTGTTGAAAAGTTGTGCTTGATCCTTAAAAGTTAGTTGCTTATAAAGGTTATACTTGAACCTAGTTGAAAAAGTCAATTGATAGTAGATTCAAACTCCTTGTGATATCAAGGGAGAGGGCATAGGCATTGGAAGGTCAAACCTCTATAAATATCATGGCTGAGTCTTTTATCTCATCTTTTTACACTGTACCTGTTGTATAACTTGCTTGTTTACGTTTATATTGATTGTTCTTCAAATTTTGTGCATAAAGTTTTAATCTTTAACTATGTTTCAAAGAAAGCTAAAATTTTTATTTAAAAACCAATTCACCCCTACTTGGTTGCTATATCCTAAGCTTCTTTATCTAATAGTAACCTTACCTTGACGAACTTTGGTGATAAGAAAGCCACAAAACCCTTAAGCTTAGAGTTTAATGAAAAATATGGAGAAACAAATAATATTTTTCAGTGCTGGAAATCAAAGATTTAAAAGCATAAAGAGTTGAAAAATGTCACCTTGTTTGAAATCCAAACGAAGTTTCAAATCTTCAAAATTAGGGTTTTGTAGAGGAAAAAGGGAAAAAGAGGGTTGAAAGTTGAAAGTTGAAAGTTGAAAGAAAATCACAAATTGTGGCTAAGGGTTGAAACCCTCGAAGTTTGTGCCATATTTATAATGGTTAGTGAGAAAATACCATTTTATCTTTTTTTTTTCAAATTTGTGCAAGAAGTATCAATACTTTTGAAAATAATTATGTGTTTTGGGGTTTTTTGACTCAAGTCTTAAGACGTCTTGTGGAAGTCATTATACTTATGTTTCTAAGTAGCAAGTCTTGAAACCCATGAATGAAGTCTCGAGACTTCCTTCTTCCCCAAGCATCAAGTCTCGATACTTCGGAGCCATAATGCTATTTTTGAGTCCAAAACAAAACTTTTAACCCTCTAATGGTCCAACCTTTCAAATGAACTTATTTGGTTATCAAAATTTGCATTTTATAAGTTATAATGGTTCACCAATCATGTTCAAAACTGTCAAATTACCAACTCACCAAGTTAAGTCACAATTCTCCAATTAAGTATAATTGGAGTTTCATAGTTATACTCAAGCAATTCGGCCTTCTTACAATTTTTTTTTTTTAGAATAAGTAGAGATAAGAAGGAAAGGAAACAAATAGAGAAATAACTTCTTTTTAAATTTTTTTTGTAAGTGATAAGTTTATACCCTTATTTTCTTAGATGTTGATTAAAGTTTGAAGTATTTAGTCAAATATATTTTTAAAAGTTAAAAGAACATGATGGTTATGGTGAAAAGTTGAAAAGAGTTTCTTTAAGTGTGAAGGTTTGCATGACCCTGTTGCAGTGAGATATGTGAGATATACCGGAGAGGAGCCAAAGCTTGAGAAAGAGAGAAATGGATAAGGCAAGGCCGAAAGGGGACCGCCAAAAGGGACTACTCAGAACAGGTATAATGCGGCAGGGGGAAGACACAGCAACAAATAGGGTTTCTTTCAAATTCCTAGCAAGAAGGAAAAGGATTGACAGAAATAAATAGATGGGATCAACGACTCATTCTCATCCATGGCATTTGGGACCCACAAGAAATCCCTGGATTAGAGAGGCAGCCAATGAGAAGAGAGAGATCAAGATGAACTTTACAGTGTCAACCAATAAAAATCCAGATAAGGCCCTGTTGTGGACCCAAAAGCGCAATTGTTCACTGTCGAGAGGGCCCAAAAGTGCATCGAAAGGCTGTTAAAAATGCTGAAAAAGAGCGGTTTGTGGGTCACATACCCCACCATATACAAAATAATTATAACATTTCCAAGAGGTTCTGAAAACAAAGCGCAATTCTACATTTCCCGTTGCCCTTTGGGTTTCTTTCGTTTTACTCTGATTTTATTTTTTAGATTAATTTCTAATTAAGCTTGACAACTTTTTTTTTTTTGGTTAGAACCCCAAGTATTTGTTTAATTTGAATCAGTCCGGACAATAGCTCCATGATTTCTACAAAAAATGTGGCCAACGCCGTTGGTGGCAAAACGGCAAGAGCTTGTGATAGCTGTATAAAGAAACGGGCTCGTTGGTACTGTGCTGCTGATGATGCTTTTCTTTGCCAAGCCTGTGATTCTTCTGTTCACTCGGCTAACTCACTTGCTCGTAGACATGAAAGGGTTCGATTGAAAACTGCTTCTGTTCAGTCCTCTGGTCATGAAGCTCCTTTGGAGAGCTTTGCACCATCTTGGCATAAAGGGTTTACCAGAAAGGCAAGGACGAGGCGACCCACAAAGGCTTCTATTCATCAAAAGCTAAAAGCTAAGCATACGAAAAGGAACAGCAACCCCTTTCCTCTCGTTCCTGAAATTGGTGCTGATGAGATATCGTATGAAGAGAATGAAGAGGAGCAGCTTCTTTATAGGGTACCAATATTTGATCCCCTTGTTGCTGAACTATGCACTTCTACTACGTCAAATGAAGCTGCTGTGAGTGCTGTAGGAAACGACGTTGAAACAGCTGATGCTGCTGTTAGCGAATCTAAAGCTTTCCTGGCTTGTAATGGACAAGATGCTGATGGTTCACATGGGCTTTTCCCGTCTGAGATGGATCTTGCAGAGTTTGCAGCTGATGTTGAGAGTTTGCTTGGTAAGGGTCTTGAAAATGAGTCCTTTGGCATGGAGGACCTGGGGCTAATGGACTCTAAAGAGAAGGACTTCAGGGACTGTTCCTTAGGAAACGGTAAAGTGAAGATTGAAGATGAAGAGAGTTTTGAAGCTGTTGGGGCGTGCCAGGTCGATTCTGAAATCGATATGGCGAGGGAACCCCTCGAATTGAATTTTAACTGTGATTCTCCATGCAACTGTGGAGAGGAAGATAAGTCGGTAAAGGAAGAGGTAACTGTGAAGAGTTATGAGGAATACGAGGAGGATACTGCAAAAAAGAAGAAGAGGAAGATACTTTTGAGCCTGGATTATGAATCGGTAATCACTGCCTGGGCAAGCCAAGGATCTCCATGGACTTCTGGTGGCCGCCCAGATTTTGACCCAGATGAATGCTGGCCTGATTGCATGGTAGGTTACTACTTCATGTTCCCATATATGTGTTGTGCCTCCTGCAGAAAGGCTTACTGCATAGTTTAGGACAAAAAGGACACAAAAGAAACCAAAAGGACTTATACTTAATTACTCGAAACAACATTACTGCATCATACTAAGTTGCTTTATTTTTCTTGTTTTCAAACATCGACAACTTTCTAGGCGTCAAGCTATTGTTGATACAAGATTTTGTTTTTCCAGGGCACTGGTGGAACAGAAGTTCACCACACCTATAGTGATTTGACTGGAATGGGAGCCCACCAGGCATTGGGAGATGGAGGAAGAGAAGCAAGAGTATCAAGGTATAGAGAGAAGAGGAGAACAAGGTTGTTCTCGAAGAAAATAAGGTACGAGGTTCGCAAACTGAATGCGGAGAAGAGGCCCGAATGAAAGGGAGGTTCGTCAAGAGGGCATCCTTTCTTGCAGGACCTGCTTTTCCTTTGGTCAGCAAATAGCTGTTTGAACAATTTGTTAGTACTAATCACCACTGAACTGATGTGAATAACTGGCTAGTATTTAGGCCTTCAATGTTCTATACTCTCCAAATAATTAACAAATAAAAGGCCATTTTCTTTGTTTTCTCCCACATTCTCTATCTTTCTTCCTGAAATCTGAATTCTGAAGAAGAATTGGGGGAATTAGAAAAAAAAGAAAAAAGTGGAGCCGTAGCTAATTTGCTAGCTTAACTGGTTAGTAATAAGGACACGGGAGGAGAAGAAAATGAAGCTAAAACACCGTACTGCCAATTATCATTTACCAGTAGAGAAATAATTGATTAATGCTTTCATGTGATTCATTAGATTCAACTTGAGTTTTTGTGAATGGGTTCGTCATCCATGGACAACTAACAGATTTACCCAGTACAACAGTACAAGTTCGTCAAACAATTGTCGCCCTGACTGCCCTGAAGATTTGAAGTGATTAGGGAATGGTATTGGGTAGCTTGGTACAGGATATCCATAGATACTGAGCCTGACGTAAGATTAGAGTATTTTATAATCGAGTTTAGAGTAAGTTCGAATAATAATTTATTACTTGTATCGAGTTGAGTAGAGTTCAAGTACCACCCTTGGTACTCGTTACTCGAATCCGGTTACTATTTACAAATATTTTATTATTATTTAAATAATTAAATTAAAATATATAATTTTTTACCAACTATTTAAGCAATTCTTTTTGTTAAAAACTAACAAATATATGAAAAGTATAGTTACTTTAATTATTAATGTAATGACTATTATATATTATAGAATGAAAAAATTATTAGATAATTAATTATGTTTAAATAATATGAATATCATAGTATAAAAGAATATAATTACTGTATAAATATACTTTTAAGATAAATATATTTTAATTTATATTTTTGTTAACATTACAAAATTATTAATTATAATATGTATACCATTGTTTACATAAACTTATAATATATCTTAAAGAGAGCTTTTGAGATTAAAATAGTTTGAAACCTAATTAATTTTTTTAATTTCATGAAATTGAGGACAAATCCATATAGTTAATTAAATTATTTCATGAAATTATGCATTATTAATTAACTTGTAATGGTCTTTTAATACATGATAGTTTATATATTGTGTTAATTTATAACAATAAATTACTATTATATATATACCAAAATATTTTAATATATATACTTTAAATATAAACATATTTACTTTCTATTTTGTGATAACATTACAAAAATTAATATTATAAATTATTAATTATAATATATATAGCTTTGTTTATATAAACTTATAATATATAAACTTAAAAAGAAGTTGTGAGAATTAGAATAGTTTTTGAAATCCCAGTTATTTTTTGTTTTAAATTTTATGTAATTAACGACAAACTTATATAGTTAATTAAATTAATTCATGAAACTATAATGATTAATTAACTTGTAGTGTCTTTTAATAATATGTCATTTATATATATTAAGTTCATTTATAAGGAATATAATTACTATTACATATATTAAAGTACTTTTAGAATATATATATATATATATACATATGTTCTTTAAATATAAATATATTTACTTTCTATTTTGTGTTAACATTACAAAAATTATAATTTATAAAATTTTTAATTACAATATATATACCTTTGTTTATATAAACTTATAATAAATAAATCTAAAGGGAAGTTGTGAGATTAGAATAGTTTTGAAACCTAATTATTTGTTTAATTTCATGTAATTAAAGACAAACTCATATAGTTAATTAAATTACCTAATGAAACTATAATTGTTAATTGACTTGTAATGTCTTTTAATATATATACTTTATATAAATTATGTTCATTTATGAGAAATATAATTACTATTATATATATTAAAACACTTTTATTACATATACACTTTAAATATAAATATATTTACTTTTTATTTTATGTTAGCATTACAAAAATTATAATTATAAAGTTATTAATTATGTTTGAGATATTTATTTTTTATTATTTAAATTCAAATTTTATTATTTTTATGTTTTTATTAATATAATTATTAGTAAATTATATGAAATATGTAAGAGAAATATTATTGTATATGAATACAGGGTACAGATTTGGGTTCAGGTAATTAGGTACCCATGAATAACATTTAATTTTTTTTTTTTACATAATTGGGTTTTCAAACAAGTTAAGGTAATTATAAGGTAGTGTGGATGTATTAGGATTAGGGTTAGAGTAGTAATTTTAAAAAATATTTGAATAGTTAATAGGGTTCGAATACTTTATTTCTTATAGGATTAGTGTTTGGGTACTTCACAATTAGAGGGCACTTTACCTGTTGACAACCTTGGAAGAGATTGAGTTCATTGTTCACCCAATCAAGAAAGAATTTCTAAGAGGGATATTTACGTACATAATTTTGCACTTTTCTTATGAATTTGAATGTACATATAGAAAGTATAATCAAAATAAAATAATTTTGAGTAGCAATGGATCCAAAATTTAACTTTAAGGAGCCAAGTACAATTAGATAATAATAAATTATTCTCATTTTTAGAAGACATTGTGAAAAATAACTCTCTTCATAAGCCTAATTCAAATATATTCCTCATTATAATTTTAGCTATTTTTATTCAATTTTTGACATGACTTAAGAACAATTCCCTTTAAACAATTTGAAACAAATTAAATGGTTCTAATTTTCTCTATCCCACCATACAGATAAAAATTTTAAAATTAAATCTTGATTTCTCTCTTTTTTTAAATATTATCTATCTCACCATTCAGCTCTCTCTCGCAATCCCGAAAAATAGAGATGACATCAAAGCATGTGTTTTGGATTCTTAGCTTTAATGATTTATATTGATAGAATCTCAAAATTGAGAAGTTAAAGTTGATTAAACATATTTGTAAATTAAAACACTGTATGACTTCGGTAACTTAAACTTGGCCTTTTCTTACAAATTATGTTTGCACTTTAATATTTGGCTCATTGGTTGGTGCTTGATCCTTATCTAAATAGTAGAGTTCGAATCCCGCTTCCCCCAATTAAAAAAAAAATTTAAACTTTACTTCGAGCAAATAAATCAATCAGTTATTAGGCATTGTGTTATTAATTTTTATACTTTTGTATTTATAATTAACAAAGACATTATCCAAAGTTATATAAAAATATAAGAATAAAAGAAAGAGATTTAAAAGATAACTTCTTGTTATTAGATATAATTAGTAGCCTAATATTTTGTGTTATATTTAATATTCTTTTGAAAAAAATTATACTGAATTTAAGTTACAAATTGTTTTGGGTTGCTTTTTGGCAGTTCCACAAACTTGATTCACTCCATAAGGCAGGGGTGAAATGAGAAAAGAAATAAATACATATAAGTATTCAGTCAAATCATTTCCATATGATAATATTTAGGTGCACATAAACATGGTCTTGGGAGCTTGAAAACGACTCTGCAATGGTGCTTTCTACAGGGAAACCTTTCCATATCATAAGACAATGGAGCATCCAAACAGACATAACAGAGAACCAATAGCTGCCCCACACATTCATCCTTTTTCTATGTAAATATCCTCTCGAATATTAGTTTTCTTTTTTCCCAGAAAAGGAAATCATGATGTTAACAGCAAACATCTTTCCATCAAGATAATGACGACACCATCAGCATTGATCTTTTATTTTCGTGATACATTAAATTTTTTAAAGATATATGATTACGAATATAATGATACAAGTCTAATTTTTTTTTCATTTTTATTAAAATATCAATAGATAAGAGATTTGTTATTTTTAAAATTTTTTTAGCTCCATTCCTATTATTTAATAAAGAATCTAAATTTTATAAATACTTGAATAAATTTTAAAATTATAACTCGAACACGTACTTAAATATCTCAAAAGTCACCCGTTAAATATCCAAACTCATTATATATTTGATTAAAATAGATGTAAAATTAATTTTTAAACTATTATTAATGTTAATTCATAAAAATAAATTAAAGTTTGAAATTATATTTAAAAATGTTATATATAAAAAATAAAATTTATGATGATAAAAATTAAAATTATTCGATTATAATTGTAATATAAAAAATAAGCCTAGCTGATTTCACGGAGGACTGAAATCATTAATTGTCCCCTACAATATTTTTTTCCTCAGAAACAAAGCTAAGAAAGCCATAATAATGGTCAATTTCCATTTCACAATCAAGTTGGAGGAAATTTGATTAAAGGCAAAGTTTGATGGCGATTGCGGCCCCTGCGATTAAATTTCAAACTTGGCTTTTTATGAAGGGTTGTGGCGTGCGTCGTCGACGTGCAGGCAATGGTCCCTCTTAGGATGTGCCATTTTTGCATACCCAAAAGAAATATTTAATATTTAAATATCTAAGATACAAATTTTTTGAATTATGTTATTTTTTCGGGATTTTTCATTATCTTGGATCGGTTTTTGTTCCACGTGTACGGAGATGGTTAAAGAGGTAGGACTTTTGGGGGTCAGTGGCTTGACTAGTGACACTGAAGACTAGTGATGATATTATAATAGTATTGAGAGAGGGCATCCAAAATGTTCAGGGAAAGGCTGGGACCATGGCTCTGGTTGCTGAAAGGGGTGGCATCATGTGGTGTCAAATCCTAAAACTGTATTAGCAAAGTCTACTAAGAATCATGTGTGAAACTTGTACATTTCTGCTATTTCTTTCCACATGACGTAGATGCACGGTGCTGTTTATCAATTGTTTGTTTATTTTGCAGGAAGATTGTATCTTTGATTTTTTTTTTATATCAAAATTTTTTTGATTAATTTTTTAATTAATTTAAATCATAATATTTTATGACTTTTCTTTTTAAAAAGAGCAAAATAATTTAATCTACAGCACAGTCATTTTTTTCCCTCGTTTCCTTCTTCTATTTTTCAATTTCATTCATTGTGATTTTTGCTAATTAAATACCATTGACAATCTTTATTCAATTCTTTCATTTAATATAAATAATTAAGATAAATTAAAGAGCAAATTCTCTACATAAAATAGGAAATAAAATTTTCACTGATTAAACTCTTACTTGTTATTATTTTTTTTCTTTTTCCTTTTCTTCTTTTGTTTTCCATTTTCATTTATTTTTAAAAAAATTAAAGAAAAGAAAAGAAAATGAGTTAACTGCCACATGGCACTCCCATGGAGCCTCTCAATCCAATTAGTATAGATTGTTATAGATCGTATTTTTAAAAATTATTTAGAATAGCGAGAAAAGGAAAAGGTAGAGTGGACAAAAAAAAGGAAAGTAAGAATAGTGGAAGTATAAAAAAATCCTTTTTTTTATATTAGTAGTCTTATGGATATAAAGAATACCTTTTACTAAATGTAAATGCTTAAATTAGTAAATATATCCCTATATAGTTAATCAATTAGCTTTTAGGACATATGACTACATTATCAATTTCTTACGTGCATTAAAGCCAATCCCCTATGTATCTGCTATAGAACCCTTCGATTTGGTAGTTATGCTTTTATTGATCAAATAATATCACCTCAATACATGTTTGGACCTTTAATGAGACCTTGGTTCTTTTGCTTGTGCTGTCCTCCATTGATATCACAATATAAATATATTGGATCAATAATGCTCAGAACTAACTTAGTTCAATTTATGAATATTTTGATCCAAACAACCTCTTTCATCACCTTAAACACAAAGATATATTGGCCTCAATTGTAGAGTCTGGTCATCTCTTATTTGGAACTCTTCCAACTAACTGTTTCATCGTTTAGAGTAAATATGTATCGACCATGCGACTTACAATCATATTTATTGGATTGAAAGCTTGCATCACTATACCCTGCTAGATGAGGGCTGATCATGCATCAAATACAACTAAGCACGGCAAAAATAAATTTAAGATTAAATTACGCCTCACTTTCCTAGGATCTCTTTCATGCTGGATTAAGTATGAAATTAAATTACAAATAAAATATATATGTATGATCATATCAAACTTACCTTAATAATAAAGGTTGATGAATCCTTTGTTAAATCACCGATTTTCCTTCAAAAAGCGCAACCACCTCAGCCCAGTTGTTGCAAACCAAAGCTGTCTAAGGAATCCTTGTGCAGCCTCTAATGGTGATCCACACTAATGAATTAGAAAATCCTTCTTTAAGGATTAGGAGTGCTATGTCTTAACAATATGCTAGCAAAGATGAGTTTCATAAACTCATAATCCACACAAAATTATGGGGCTGAAAAGGAATCAAGTGAATGAAAACTATTTTTCTTCACACAAGGAACGGCAAGAAAAAGTTTCTAATCTGCCGTTCCTTTCTTTTTCAGCCTGTTCTCTCTTTCATTTTGTTTAGAGGCTATAGCAAGGTATTTATACCTTAGATTAATTTTAAAACCTAATTACAAAACTATTTTGTAATTGCATATTAATCCAATAATTTGAATAAACAATTTAATTAAGTCCTTAAGAGGCCCAATTAACTTAATTGTTTAATTTAATCAATTGAGCCCAATAACTTAATTAAACAATTTAATTAATTAGGCCCAATAACTTGATTAAACAAGTTTAATTAATTAGGCACAACTTAATTAAACACTTTTAATCAAGTGCTTGAGAAGCTCATAACTTCTAATTTGATTAAGTCTAACTTAATCACCTCTCCCATTTTAGTTTCAATATTCATTTTAGGTGTGTAACCCATTAGGCTTCTAACATGTTGGCAATGAACTCAACATATAATTCTTAAGTTAATCTTAGAATTAGATAAATTTAAGCTACTCTAAATTTATCATCAATCAAGTTAACTACCTAGAGTTCATAGACCAAGATTGGGATTTAGCAAT
>NW_018397277.1:309892-314585 GCF_002168275.2 Theobroma umbraticum
CACCCAAATGTTAGAAGAGTCAAGATGGTTTGACTTAACCTTTTAGTGTAATCCATTCCCTCATCATATATCTCGGAGATGATAAGAGCATCGTGCAGTGTCTATTCTTATTAATCTCCATATTCATTCTTAAAGTTTGATCATCAGCTTTATAAAGACTTATGAAACTCCTTTCATAATTTCAAATCGCCTTGGCCAAGGACTTCAATAAGCTAATATCAACCAAGAACAGTTAGGATATGTCCCTTGCATCACTTGGGGTGATGATTCCTATCTTGACTACTCATTTGCCTTCACATGCTTCATGCTATACCCAAAAGTATCCCATTTTGGCATCCTTGGTTAGGCACTTGTAGGGATAAAATCAAAACATAGCACTCTACACATAAGACAACCTGATGTCTCAAGTCTAGGGAGTATTTACACAATTGACACATGAAAAGTATTGCATAGACACTTGAGTGAATTACTAAATGCACTTCTCACGGCGGGTCATTTTCAGTGAACTTGCTTTCCTAGGCAAGCACATACATTCTAATTGCAAGTATCTCTATACTTTAACTTATAAGATCAGTTACTTGCTTCTCAAGTAAGGAACATAGAATGTACTAGTCTCTAGGCATCATTGATGTTCAGTCTCAATGATACATTGACCAAAAACATTTTTGAGATTACGCTTTGATGCATAAGAATCTCATAACTGTAACTCATTACAATTTCCTTGCAAGGCATATTAATCTCATGGACTTCATTCAATTAGACTTTAAAACTTGTTATAATTGATGTCTTATTGATGAAAGAAAACCTTTAATCATTCAATATGAATAATGTTGTTGCATGATTGGAATTAAGCCTTAACCAGTTGCAATTGGCTGCAGGGCTCATCCCAACATACCCTTGCACTTATAAGTCAACATTTTCACCTTAACCTAAAAATACATTCTAAGTTCTACTTAAGTACTTGAGGATGTTCTTTATTATTATCAAGTGATGTTCACTGGGATTAGCTTGGTATTTGCACGTAACATTAGAGTGTAAGACACATCTAGTCTTATGCATAGCATTACACACAAGATAAATCTAATTGTTCAAGCATATGGAATCCTACCTATGTGATCCCTCTCTTTTAGTGTCTTATGAAAAGTTTTCTTGGAGAGATTTATGCCACGCAAACAATTTACAATACACAGTAGAAATTTAAAACTTTTCGTATAGTAAGATCATCTTTTGTTCTTTAACATGAAAAAATCCTAACTATTTGGTAAAAGTTTTTTATACCTTTAAGCTCAACAATTTGAGTCTAAAGAACCTTCCACCAGCTTCAGTTGTTTTAAACCTCAAGTTGTCCACTTGTTTAGCATCCAATGTGATCCACACAAGATATAATCATAAATAACACTAAAGGTGGTTATGGGGTTTGCTTGTTGTCAAGTCTAGCGCTAGCTAGGTATCAAAGGTAATGGTTTCTCACTCTTCACCAAGGGAAGATGAAAATTCAAGGAAGAGGAGAAGGGAAGACCAAATGGTGGGGGTAAGAAGATCAAAAATTGATTTTCATAGTTTTTCTCTTTAGATTGAACTCTTTGTCTCTTTTTTCTTTCCTCTCAAGTATTGTGTATCCCACTCATATGGGCAACATAAACATATATTTATAGGCAACCCCAATCCCATTTGGTTTTTAATTAACTTTATGTTAATGTTAAAATTGCCCTAACTTGATTAAGCACATTTAATTAAGCCGTTGAAGTTTATAACTTTTTCAATTAAGTCTAATGTAAACCCCAATTTTGACATTCTTAAATTGACACCTTCTAATTGTGTATGATCCATTAGGTTTTTATATGTTGGCAATAAATACAAGCTATAATCTTGAGTAAATTTGAAATAATTAAATCAAACACATTTGCATTTATCATTAATTCCCAAATTAAAGACACTTTTTTTTGTTCGGACATCTTTTTTCATTTTTTCAACTAATTTTAATCTTTATTTTAGTTTCATTTTCTTTTTATTTCCATTTTCCTTTTATGCTGATGGATTATCTTTGGGCTTTGGAAACCCAAAGACAGGAGCCCTTGATAAATGGACTTTTCTTGGGCTTCGAAGGCCTAAAGGCCTTTAATTAAATGAATTTAATAATAACATAAAAAAAAGAAAAAAAGAAAATTGATTAAAAAATAAATAATAATAATAATCAATCAAAATAAATATAAAAACAAATCAATAGATCTAAAAAGTGGAGGCCACTACTAGCAACCTGCCATGGCAGCCACCACCCTATTTATCATGAACTATGCTTCTTCGCCTAAGTATGCGTAGTTCATGCAGCGCTTGAGTGAATGTTTCCATGCAAGCCAACTAATATTTGATTATATTTGGTTAAACATCAATAATAGCAATAAATTAGACTAAGACAATACACATCAAAATCATAGGACCAACTGAATGCCATATATGCAACCATTGAGCCACAAAAAAGGAAAAATATTTTATTACTATGAAAATGAGTACAAAAGAACCAATACATGCTATCGTTGGGCCATAGGGACAACCTTAGATGATTCATTACAAATATACCTTTACTAGTGAGGCAACCCAAAAATTCATTAACTACTTATCCTCTATAAAGAGTTTACGAGATTTTACACATGTGCTACCAATAGCCATTACAACGCTTGAGATAAAAACATTCATTTCCTAAAAGGTCTTTTCCCCTAAAGACCTAATAAGTGTTTTTAGAGATGTCACTACAAGCCGTTACAATGTTTGAAAAAGGGACATTTTCCTTACAAGTACAAAATACTCAATCTCTTATACAACTCTACCCTATCATATTTCAATACAAGGTTGGCTTATGAAATCCTCCCCTATTCAATCTGTCATTGTCCTCATTAATTGGTTGGCTTGGAATTCTTCAATCTTCTACTGAAAGGAGCGTAGATTGGCTTCCTTCTCCCAAGTGATTTAATTTGGCCTTAAACCTTTCCATCTCACTAGGTACTTTTGTGTCGATCGTCGGTTGATTATCATTGTCTTCTTTGCCAAAATCTCCTCTACTAGATGCTGTGATGGTGGCTCTTATAGCTCTACTCTTGCTTGCATTAGCTAGATTTGCATGGAATGGCTTCATATTGCTAACGTGAAACATGGAGTGTAACTTCATCCACTTAGGTGGATCAATCCTGTAGGAAGTCTTCCCCACCTTGGCTACAACTAGTATTGGACCTTTATACTTTCATACTAGTCATCAATCTCTCTTCCTTAGGAATCAAAGTTGTTCAGGTACTAACTTCACTAGCACCAGGTCTCCCACCTTAAAGTGTTGCTCTTTTTGACCTCTATTTACCCATTTCTTCATGTAGCTGAAGGCTTTTTCTAAATAAGCTTTAGTGATTTCAATGTTTTGTCTCCACTATTTAGAAAAGTTGAACACCTGTGGACTCTTCTTACTATACAATTCCATTAATGTATGGGGAAGTCTAGGTTGTTGTCCGGTGATGACCTTGAAAGGGTTTTATTTATGGTTGAGCTCTTTTGTGAGTTCAAACATAGTTGAGCCATATCTAGTAGGTTGGGCCAATTCTTCTGGTTTGCTTGTACAAAGTGTCACAGGTATTATTCCAATAACCCATTGAAACGTTTTGTCTGACTATTTGTTTATAGGTGATAACGAGAAGATATGTTGAGTGTTGACCATAATAGCTTTAAAAGCTCTTTCCAGAAAAAGCCTGCAAACCTTGGATCTTTATCGCTGATAATGCTTTTAGGAACACCTCAATATTTTACCACATGTTTAAAAACCATGTGAGCCATTTCTTTTGCGTAAGCTAAACTTTTACATTAGAATGAATGTAGCGTACTTGGAGAAATGGTCCACCATTACTAAAATTGCTGTCATATATCCCATTTTAGGAAGTCTTACAATAAAGTATAAAGAAATACTTTTCCATGGTTTGGTTGGCACTGATAGAGGTTCGAGCATTCCTGTCAGTTCTGTTTACTTTGTCTTGTTGGAAAACGAGGCACGTCTTCATATAATCCATCACATCTTTTTGCATATGAGGTCAATAGCAACCCTATTTTAATAGTGCACCAGTTCACTGCTATCCTCGATGTCCTACTTAAAGAGTGTTGTGACATTCCAACATTAATTTCTGCCTAAGCTCTCCCACTCTTGGAACAAATATGTGCGGTCTCTTTCTTAGTAGGAGTCTATTTTTCACCCAAAAGTATTTCAACTTTCCATTATCCATCAACTTCCTAATGGCCACTGCTTGGGGACCTCAATACAAATTGTCCTCAATAAGATTACAAATATCTGTGGTCACTTTGCTGGCTATCATTGGTGCGATCACCCTTAGAGCTACGAATTGGACTTTCTTACCAAGGGCGTTGCCACATGGTTCGCTTTTTCGGCTTTGTGCTCGAAGGAGAAATCAAACTCAACTAGGAACTCTTGCCATTTTGCCTGCTTGGCGGTAAGTTTTGGTTGTGTGAGAAAGTGACTTACAATTGTGTTATCGGTCTTAACCATGAGTTGTGATCTTAGCAAGTAGTGTAACCAAGCTTGTAAATAGCGAATCACTACTAGTAATTCTTTCTCTTGTGTCGTGTATCTTCTTTTTGTTTCATTCAACTTTTGACTTTCGAATGCAATAGAGTGTCCTTCTTGTAACAACATTCTTCTAAAGGT
>NW_018397277.1:314595-316057 GCF_002168275.2 Theobroma umbraticum
GCATCCATCTGTACCTCAAAAGATTTTACAATATCGGGGAATGATAAAATAGGATTTGTCATCATCATGTCTTTCAAACCTTCGAAGGCTTCTTAGCATTGCGATGTCTAACTTCACTTCTGTCCCTTGCTTAGCAATTCTATCAATGCTACTGTCCTTCTTGAATATCTTTTCATAAATCTCTGATAATAATTGACTAGCCCTAAGAATGAATGAAGCTCAATTGTATTCTTAGGGGTGGCCCATTCTTTGATAGCCTTCACCTTCTACATGTCTATTCGAATGTGCTTTTATTCAATGATGTGGCCAAGGAATTGAATTTAGGTTTGTGCAAATGCACATTTCTCCCTTTTTACATACAATTGGTTGTTGCGGAGACTTTGAAAAACCTGTCGCAAATGTCGTTGATGCTCTTCTAAGGTCAAATTGTATATTATGATATCGTCCAAGTAGATTACCACGAACTTGTCCAAATAATCATGGAACACCTAATTCATTAATGTGCAAAAAGTAACAGGAGCATTGGTTAGTCCAAAAGGCATAACAAGAATTTCAAATATGCCATACCACACTACGTAGGTGGTTTTCAATTCATCTCCCTCCGCTATTCTTACTTGATGGTATCCCGATCTTAAATCTAATTTAGAGAAGTCCTTTACATCATTCAGCTAGTCAAAGAAATCTACTATAAGAGGGATAGGATATTTATTCTTAACTGTAACATTGTTTAGAACCCAATAATCCATGCATAATCGTAAACTCTCATCCTACTTCTTTTGAAAGAGTATTAGGGTCCCAAAAGGCACTTTTGATGGTCGGATAAATTCGACTTGGATAAGCTTGTCTAATTGTTTTCTTAGCTCCGCTAACTCTAGGAGAGCCATTTTGTATAGCCTTTCTGCAAGTGGCTTGACTCCTTGGAGTAATTCAATCTCATGATTGACAGCTTATCGAGACGGTAGGACCTTGGGTAGTTATTTTGGCATCATATCTTAAAATTTTTTCAAAACCAATTTCACTTCTTCGGGTATTGGATTCGTGTTATCTTCACCTTTGTAAATGGGCATGGCCACATAAGAGAACTCACCTTTCTTGATCCTTTTCTTAAATTATATAGCTGATATAATCATTTTCTCACTCCTAAATAGAATTGTAATTAGTACCAAACATGGTCGTTCTCCAAAAAACATTAAACAACTAATAGTAAAGAAAGGGATGACTTGTACTTTCATCATAAAATTCAAGTCTTAGACAAAATCAAAATCATCTATAGTGGCTACAGTCAAGTTTATCTTCCCTTCCTAAGAACCCATCTTAACCTTTACGTCATTGGCATTTACTTATGATAGATGAAGGTGGAGAGTTAACTGTTTTCATTTGCCCAAAGTCTTTCTCAACCCTAAGACTGTATCTCTTTGCCTCTCTTGAGGTGATGAAGGTGTCTAAGGTCCCCATGTCAAAC
>NW_018397277.1:316157-323780 GCF_002168275.2 Theobroma umbraticum
AAATTCCTCATGAACTCCCACACTAATCCCATTTGTGACAACTCTCACAACTTCTGTTGCACCATATGCTCAACATTCTCAGGGAAAATTGGTTCTTCAGTTCTTGCTTGAGGTTTGCCCAAGTGTTGACGCGGCACTCACCATCGATGAATTTGGAATGCCATTATAACTTTGTGTCCCCTGCAAGATACATTGAAGCCATGGCCACTTTATCCTCCTCTGACTCTATGTGCACTGCTTGAAAATATTGTTCCATATCAAAAAAGAAGTTCTCTAACTCTTTAACATCTCTGACCTTTTCATATTGCTTGGGTTATGGCATTTTGGTTGTTTTATCTTAATCTCTTGAATTTACACTAGCATTACCTATAGCAATAACTAAAAGATTTACTTGAGCTTTCAATTCTCCAATCTTGCCTTAGAGAGTGCTCAACGCATCCCTGGTCTCATCATTTAGGTTATTAATAATCATGGACAATTTTTGCTGGACTATCTCCATTTCATCTATTCGCTTGCGCGAAACTATCTAAGCTTTACTGCGGCCACTATAGCCTCTAGCTTGTCAATCCTCTGATGGTCCTCTGGTGAATTCTGTGTGGTCACCATTTTACTTTTTAGATAAGCACGTCTTGCATGTGCTTTGATACCAACTGTTACGAACTACGCTATTTCACCTAATTATATAATAGTTCGTGCAATGCTTGAGTGGATACTGCCAAGTAAGTCACTCAATACTCAGCTATATCAGATCAAATATCAATAATAGCAACAAATCAGACTAAGACAATACACATCAAAATCATAAAGCATACCGAATGCCATTTATGCAACCACTAAGCCACGAAAAGAGAAAATGTTTTATTAATATGAAAATGAGTACAAAAGGATCAATACACGCCATCGTCGGGCCATAGGGGTAGCCCTAAATGATTCACTACAAACATTCCTTTATTAGTGAAGCAGCCTAATAATCCGTCAACTATTCACCCCTATAAAGAGTTTATGAGATTTTACACATTGTTACTCAATTTTTCACCCACGCAAGTATATGTATTGCAAAGATAATATAGTAATGAGTAGACTGTCGATCTCACAGAGAATTGAATTAATTCTTACTGTTAACTACTAAAATTAACACACCCTAAGTTTATCTAAACAGTTAAAATTAAAATTAAAACTAATAACCTAATAACTAAAACTAATCTAAAATATATCAGCAAAATTATTTTATTAACTTTTAGTGATTACCAAACTTAAGATTATGATATCCCTCAATACTTCATCTAAATATTATCTCTCTCTTAACTCATTTTAATGGACTAAGTTGCTAATCTAGAGTCCTAATTATTTACAAGTCTTTGTCGAGTTTCATATAAAAATATCTCTCTGGATTAATTTACTATATGACTATGCAAATTAAATTGAAGAAAGATTCATTAAGTTCGTGCTTTAATTTAGGCTACATATGACTTATAGGTGTATGTCTACCCTATATGCAAATCAAACCACCTAATCAACTAAGTACATTCGATCATACACTATTCTATTCAAGGTCTACCTAAATCTCTTTAGTAAAGGTTTAATCTAGGTTTTCAATTCAATCTGATTGGTGATCAAGCAATTAAAAGCATTAAAAGCAAAATAAAATAAACAACTTAAATCCATCAAACATAAGTAAAAGAGAGATAAATAAATCAAACTATATATTGAGTTCAATCATAATCTTAGATTAATGAATTAATTCTCCACCAAGTCACACATCATCATCAAATAAAGTTTAAACATTAAAAACAAAACCACGAAAATAAGAGAAAAAAAAAGATAGAAAAACTCAAGAATTGTACTCTTGATCTCTAAATCTTCTTGAATCCTTCAAATTCTTTTTAACTTCAATAACTTTGTGGCTTGACTCTCCACTGTCAATTTAGTATTTTGTTCTCCCTGTAAAGGTTGTTTTTATAAAGTTCTAATGTTAGGCCAAGTTGGGTGTAGAAAGAAGTCAATTTCAATAAGGACTTCCTCATCAGACTATGTGGGTTGCAACCTTGCCCAATTAATTAACAGAAATCATAATTGCTCTAGGACTACTATAGTACTTCAACTTCAACAAGATGTTTGACCACTTTCCTGGCCGAAATGGGTAAAGTGGTAAACATAAAAGTTGTAGATTTTTCTCTTGTATTTCTAATGGTCTAAGAATCATATGATTTAGAGCCATGTAGAGAGAGTTATGGTTGAAATACCGAAAAATATGTAGTGGAAGTTTGCACCTTGAAATTGCTTTTCTTTTTCCATTAAAAGTCTTCTTTCATCAAACACTTACAAAAGCATAAATAAATCAATAACAACCTATCTTAACCACATTAACACCAAATTAAGCATAAACTTAGCTAAGATTAGATTAACTCACCTAAAATAACTAACCTAAAATAAATTAAATAAAACTTACTAAGTTTTATGCATTACTACCAGAACTAAGCTAAATTACTATTAAAACTCAAACCAAATAATTCTATATCATAAAGTTATCACACATATTCTACCAATAGCCATTACAACACTTTAGATGAGGATATTCCTTTCCTAAAAGGTTTTTCCCTCTAAAGACCTAATAAGTATTTATAGAGATGTCACCACGAGCTATTATAATGTTTGAAAGAAAGATATTTTCCTTACAAGTACAATAGACTTAATCTCTTAAACAAGTATACTTTATCATAGTCTGACACAAGGTTGGCTCATGGCACTATGCCTCACCTTTTCCCTTTTTTCCCAAACACTTTTTTTTGATTCTCTGAATCCCTTCCTAAAATGGAAGCACAACTAAAACACACACATTAAAGCTGATGAAGATAGTAAAAGATAAGAAAAAAGCCAAATCAACTACTACCAAAGACAATGGACAAGATTACTTAGAAAAGTGACAACATCCTCTACCCTTAGCTATAAAAATTAAGAAAGAGCCTTTAAGAGGAGGATGGGGAAAAATGATAAACAAAAAAAAGAGGGAAAGAAGATCGATCCTAGATCTAGGTAACCATACACACACTTAGCAAAAAAATAAAAAAAAAAGAAGAAAAAAAATAGGGGATGGCTCTCTAGTAAGGGTTTAAAATTGTGAAGATTTGTTTTTTTTTTTGGAAGGTTTTGGAAGCCTTTTGGCTGATTGATAAGTGGCCTTAGTAGAGGATTAGCATCTAAAAGGGTGTAAGTGGTTGCAATAGCTAGGGTTTTTTTGTTTGTATGAGCCTTATAACCCAATCTGTGGTTGTATGGGAATCACAATTTGAGATATTCATGTATGACATTTTTTATTTATATCAATATTAAGGTAGTTCTTTGTCCATAAGTTTGTAATTTAATTATTATTTATACTTAGGTAGATGAAGCCCAATGAGCTATATATGCCTTATAAGGGAATTGTATTATGATACAATTATGAAATCTTTATGCATCAAAGCATTGTTTCTAAAAGTTTCTGATCATTGTATTATTGAGATGGAGCATCAATAATACTCAAAGATCGACACGTGATATGTTCCTTACTTGTGAAGTAAGCAATTGCTTTTATAGGTTGAAGTATTAAGATACTTAAAACTAGTTTTAGTTAAAATTATACTACACAAGTATACGTATCGAATAGACAGCATATTAGTAAGTAGAGTATCGATCCCACAGGGAATTGATCTAAAAGTTTACTAAGTACTAAAATTATAGCAAACTAATCTTATCCAAACAATATCAAAATAATATCAAATCAAACAAAGTTATAGAAAATTTAAACTAAGAAAAATCAAAATAATAAATACTCAAATAAATATCAAATCAAACAAGCCTAGGATTACAATATCCCTCACATTTTATCTAAATCTTATCACTCTTCCTTAACTTATTTCAATAGTTTGAATTGCTAACCTAGAATCCTAAATTATTTATAAGGGTCTCCTGACTCATCTTATAAAAATATCTCTTTTAACCAAAAAACTATATCCCTATGTGAATTAAAATTAAAATAGATTTATTAAGTTCAGGTTCTAATCTAGCTACATATAGCCTATAGGTATATCCTATCCTATACGCAAATCAAGTAATATGATTATATGCTATCCCAATTTTAGTCTACACTAAACTCCCTTTCCCAAGTTTGTTTAGGTTCCTAAATTAATTTAATTGGTGGCCAAGCAATTAAAAGCATTAAGAACAAATTGGAATAAACAATTCAAATCCCATTGAAAATAAGCAAGAAAGAGATTAAAAATTATGATTACATGTGAGTTCAATTGCAATCCTAGAAAAATAAATTAGCTCATAATATCTAATAAAGACAATATCCAAAGAAATTTAGCTATGAATCCAAGGCAAAGAAAATAAGAAAAACATAAAATTAAGAGAGAAGACTAATAGTTGGAGCTTTGTGATCTTGATTCTCCTTCCAATTTTCTTGTTTTCTTGCTTTGTTCTTGACTTCAAATCTCCAGAATAGTTGCTTGCTGCCTCCTCTTTAAAATTTCTGAAAAAGGTCCCTTAAATAGGCTCCAAATAACCTAATTTTTAAAATTCTGTCAACTTCTCTTATTTTTGGAAAGTCACCCAACACTACAGCGCTGAGCTCTCTGGAAATTTGTATGTGTGCTTCTTTTCATCAACGCTGCAGCCTTGTTCTCCCAGCGCTGTAGCAGCCTATCAAATTTAAACATGAGTTTCACCCTGATATGTTCCGAACTTGGCAAAGTAGTAAACATAAAAGTTTTAGTCCTATCTCTTAACTTTCTAATGGGTCAAGAATCACGTAAATTGGACTCTTGTATTGAAAGAAATGTTCCAAATACCGCAACATGTTCAGTCCATGCGTACTGCTACAGTGATCCGATTTTGACAAATATTTTGACCATGATAAATTTAGAATTGGGTGAATTAGTAAACATAAATGTTGTATCTCTTATTCTTATAATTCTATTGGTCCAAGAATCACCTCATTTGGAGTTCTGTAGAGAGAGATATGGTCAAAATAGTGAAACTTATATGAATAAAGCCATCACCATATTTGCACTGATTTTCATCAAATGAGTCTTTTTCATCAATTTCCTACAAAAGCCATAAGAGAAATTAACAATAACTACTCTTAAAGTAATTTAAAACAAAACAACATAAAATTTAACTAAAATAACTTAAATTAATCACTTAACAAGTAATCAAACTTAAACTAGAAAAACACCTAATATGCTAAAATTTGAACCTAAAATCTCAAAGATCTAGCTACTTAAGCCCTCAAAATGTGTCATAATAACTCTATATAATAGATTTATCAACTAGCATAGGGTGTTTGCCATGGAAGAGCAAGTTCACTGAACTTGACTTGATATGAGAAGCGCATTTGGTATATCATTCTAGTGTCTATGCAATGCTTCTCATGTGTTAGTCGTGTAATTACTCTTTAGACTTGAGACATCAGGTCGTTTTTTTGTATCTTTCATTTTGAAACACATTTTGCTTTCAAAAACATCTTGATTTTGACAAAATGGCAATAAAATTTCCCCACACAATTATTTTCATGATCAAAGATGGTTAAATCTTGGAATAGAAATGAATCAATTCTATACTTTTCTTATTGAAGTGGTAAATATCCATATTTGAAAAAAACATGTGATATTTAAATCTCTTGAGAATTAGTGATTACTATTTGATATGACTTGTAGTGGGTTAAATCACAATTTGATCTTTTGAATAGATTGAAAAGTTTATTATTGTAAGGTCTCGAGTAACAAGAAGATTTCACCATTTGATGGGAAAAAGAAGAATCGGTGTTTCTTCATCTAAGCTCACAAATGTAGCAAGATTTTTCTCAAATTTATACTCTTTGAAAATCAAACTTTTCACAAGAAGACACATTTCAAATCATAATCAAATTTGAACTCTCTTAGTCTCTTGAGATGTAGCATTTTGGTAGATGTCAAGACCATCCATTAGTGGTTGAAGATTTGGTAGGTTATTTTGGAAGAGAATGGTTCAAGATTCCACATTGATTTTCATTTATGTGTGGCATTTTTGGACATTTTAAGGGCATTTAACGTACTCTAGTTGCTTTAGAGTGACCTCTATCTTGTGCCTTTTTTCACCCTTGATCAAAGTCATAAGTGGCTTCACAAGTTCTCATCTTCACTCTAGACTTGCTTTTCAGGTTTTCACCCTAAAGCTCCATTTTTTTCCCCTTTTTGGTCTTTTTTTTTATTTCATTGATTGTTCCATCATCCACTTGGAAAAAAATTCAAACTATACTCAAATTGGATTGATGGATTCAAATGGATGATCGTGGCAAAGAAAATAGGTGAAGGCCTCATTGGTTATATGATGACTTTTTCTAAAAGAAAGCTCTTTAATTTAAACATCCACATTTGTTCAAAACGGACTTTTTAAAGAACATAACGTAGGCTAAGGTTAGGAGCTTTGAAGGAATGGATAAAAGGGCCCAAAATCTGTATTTAAGGGAGATCAACAAAGGATCATTTTTTGTCATATCACAATTTTTTGGGTAATTTGTCCTTTTTTTTGAAAGCATGTTCTTTCCATCGTTTTTTTCTCTGTTATTGATTTTTTTCGTCACTTCTTAATCATTTTTTTTTTCATTTTTCATTTTGGTGGATTGAGTTCAAGAAACCTTTAGAACTCAAACTATTTCACATTTGGCCCTTTATATAGGGTTTTCCCTTTCTCAAAATGAGATCTTATCTTTCATGCTTCTGGATAAGATTCTCTTACATATTTGCCCCCTAATGTGAAAAAATGATCCTTGGTTAAGGTGCAATTAAAAAAAAAGTTCAATAGGCTCAAAAGGGTCACAAACAGATAATTTCTCACTTGTGATGCAAAAACAAAACATGGTCATTTCTCATCTCAAGTATGGATGCTTATAGTGAAAAGCAATCCCTATAATGGCATGTTTGGTTAGGGAAATGGCTAAGCCCTTTCGCCCTCTATTCCTTAAAATATTTTCTCCCCTTATTTGGTTTGTTTTTGGAAGAAGGAATAGCCATTCCAAAGGAATAACTATTCCTCAAAACTTGGCCAAAGCTTGGAATAGCTAATACCACCTTCCCTCGAGGTATTAGCTATTCTACATACATGGGAATAAAGTTCAAACATTTTAGATTAAAATATCCTAACTTTTAAAAATTAAAAGCTTAAACTTTTAAAATTAACATTTTTAAATTAAAAATTAAAAATTATTAATATTTTAATTGTAATATATTTAACTTATAAATAAAATATTAATATTCAAAAATATTAGTATTTAAATTATTAAGTGAAAATATAAATTAAAAAATGAAAAATGCAAATAGAGAAAATATAAATCTTATTATAATAAAAAGTTTAAGCCTTTAATTATATATTATAAAATATTTTCTATTTAAAAATTAATTAAAATTATAAATATTTTAGTCATAATAATATTTAAATTAAAAATAAAATATTAGTACTTAAATTACAAATAAAATATTAATATTTAAATTAGCAATTATTAATATCTTAAATCAATTATAAATTTTTAATATTTAAAACATAAGATAAAACAAAAATAAATAATCATAATAACATTTAAATTATAAATAAAATATTAGTATTTTA
>NW_018397277.1:323880-335053 GCF_002168275.2 Theobroma umbraticum
ACAAGAGGCTTGCCGACATTTAAGACCCTCCAATCTTCAAAAACCAGTTCCCTCTCAAAGTTTTAATGCCAAAAGCTTAGATTTACTATCACTTTCTACTCTTAGGGAACCCGAAAAACCCTAAGTTCCAAACTCTACAAAAATTTATAGTAAAATCCCTCAATGTCAAGCAAAATTTTTGACAAAAGAACAGGAAAAAGGCTAGTTGAGGAGTCTCCAACTCCTCTAACTCAAAAAAAGAAGATGGGTTAGGAATTGTTATCGAGAGTGAAAGTTTCAAGTTAGAAACAAAAAAGATAAAAAATCAAGAAAACTATAGCAAAGTGAGTCTCTATTGGAAAAGGTAATCTCCAAACCTCATGGTTTAGGAATAAGGCTCATGCTAATAGATATTGGAAAATAGAGAATGCTACTATGTCTCGTAGAAAGTTTGTTGATTAAAAGAGCTTGAATGAAGCTCACTTGGTTAAATCTACTTTGCTTGGATTCTTTGATAAACTAAACCTAAAAGGGTTAACTACTTTTGTACATAGATACCTCAATCCAACCCTGGTTAGGGAATTTTATTCCAAAATTGCCTTAGAATGAGCTAAATTAAAGAATCCTGATGACTTTGTAAAAGATGGATTGAATGTGTATCTAAATGGAAAGGAATTTACAATTATTGCTGCTAAAATAGGGAAATTGTTGAAAATAGAATACCAAGATGGCAATTTATGATCCCTTTCCCATTTAAGAAACTATCACTATTAAGAAAGAGAAATTTCCTTCCAAAAGTTATGCTAGTGACATTAAAAATGCACAACTAAAAACCTTCCACTATTTCATTGCATCTACACTTCATAGAAGGAGTAGCAACTACAGTTATGCTAGCTCCAGAGATCTTTAGTTAATGGAGTTTGCTGTCAATAAAATTCTCTTCAATGTAGTTAGATTTAAGATTGAAAGAATGAGGGGTAGATGTCTGGGTGATAAGACTAACATGGCCTATGGAAATATAATTTCGTCACTAGTTAAAAAGAAAAGCATCTAAAGCACCAGATTTCAAGCTAACTAGATAAGAAGTGGAGATCAAAGAATCTTCCTAGGTAGCCTATAGAAGATGGGGTATAAGCTTGCTGGTAAAAAGTGTATCAAATTTCTCAAAGTTTCACCAGCAACCCCTGGTGTTGAAACCCTTTCAACACCTTCATCTAGAACAAGTCCACCCTCTATCCCAAATGAGATGATCCTTAATATGCTAACGAGGATTGATAAGAAGTTAAATGAACAAGTTGAAAGGAACAAACAAATGAAGGAGAAGATTTTGAAGATTGACGAAAAACTTCAGATTATTGAGAACTCTCTTCTTATTGAAAAAGAACTTGAAATTCCTACACCTAAAGGAAAAGTTATAGTTAAAAGAACAAAGATAGAGGTTGAGACTAAAATAAGGAAAAAAAGGTAGTGGAATAGGGAAAGATCATGATAAAGGGAAAACAATGGCATTTTAATCAACCTCTACAAAACCTTAAGTAGAGGAAGAAAGACAATGGCTACTAAGATTAAAGTTTCCAAAAGAAGGAAGTCAACAAGGATAGTTGATTCTACTGCTAAGCCACCCTCCAAACCTATATCTCCTTAAATTATACTCTCATCTAATCTTGAATTTATTGGGCCTATCCATGTCAAACTCATAGCTATGCACTTAGGAACTGATGAATCCTTAATTAATGAGTTTTCAACAAACTTTCATTAGGGTTATAGAAATAGATATAGGATATCTATATCCTATAGGATATGCTACAACTATGATGCAATGTTCTATTTTATTTTAATTACTAGTTTGAGTTATGGTGAACAATTGCTGGATTAACTAGGCTTATATCAATGTTTGATGGTTGTTCTTGGAAATCTATGGTTAATATTTAAATGAGCATCCATGTTTGAAATGGAAAATCTGTATATATATACATATTTTAAATTTGTAGGAAAAGAATTGAATTTTTTATCATTTTTTATGCACATATTAACGAGGAGCATACCTTTAGGGTGAGTAATTCTTCATTTGCACATAGATATAAAGCATACATAGACATGCTCTCTTAATTTAGAATTGTTTTATCTTCATCAAAAAGGGAAAAAATGTTGACTCTATATGTTTTTGGTGATAACAAAATATTCTATATGCATTAGTATCTAATTACATTATGCGTAGGGCTAAGTTTAAATCTCTTAATAAGTGTTGATTGAGAGGAAGTTAAGAAGCTTTCTGTGTTACAAGAATGGCTAATCAGTTAAAAAACAATGAACAAAGGATTAAACTAAAGTCAAAATGATGTTAACTGATTAACATGAAGCCTCAATCAGTCAAGGTAGTGCTACACTTAAAGAGACAGAAAAACCTTAATCAGTTAGCACAAGGCTTAATCGATTAAGGAGGCACTGGATGCAAAACAAAAAGTTTTTAACCGATTAACGAAAGGAGTTAATTGGTTAAAGATTAAGCTTGAAGTATCAAAAAGTGCAAAATTCAAATTCAAAATTTGGATGACCATCCAAAGGAGACAATCCAAGAAATTCAAAGTTGAAGAATTTTTAATCAGTTGAAGCTTATTTCAATTAGTTAAGGTTGAAGAGAGAGAAGCCTCAATCAATTTAATGGGAAGACTAATCAGCTAAAAGAAGCATGGTGAAGAATTTTGCTTGAAAACAAAAAGTTTCTAATCAATTAAGAATATGGCTAATTGGTTAAAACAGAAAAGCAAACAACAAGTCAAAGAAGGCTTAATTGGTTAAAACTTTCCTTTAATTGGTTAAAGGTTCACTATCAACAAATTTAAATTTAATTGTATAAGACAAAATAATAGCTAGAAAATGTCTTGAATGGCTAGAATGTGTCTCCCATGTATTGAGAAGCTCTACAATGGTCATAAATCTTATTGAGAAGATACCAATAGTTTGAAAGAGCTTAGAAAATTAAAAACCTTTTCTTTTACACTTGTATTCCATTCTTATCCTTGTAAAAGTGTTTGACCTTGAGCTTGTACTTCTTAGATAAGCTAAGTGATCATTTGTACCTCATCTTTCTCATATTTTTTTGTTTGATTATAGTGTGTAAGACACTCTAAAGGTTGTTGTAAGGGTTTAATACTTGGGTTAGAAGCTCACCTTGTGAAGATTGGTGAAAGTTGTTAATTCCACTAGTTTTAGAGAAAATGGGTTAAAAATCTTTGATTAGGAAGATCAAGGTAGTGGATGTAAATTAGGAGGAGCAAACACCATAAAGGATCTTAGGAGTGTAACGTGTCATATCCATAGAAGACGAAGGCAAAAAGATTATGCAAACATCAATTCAAAGATGAGATAAGTATATATATGTAATAACATTATTTTTCATAGATAAATATTACAACGGGGGCCTACTACTAGGAGGGGAAACCTATGTCATGTGCAGGATGCTTTGCACAACTTTTATTCGATATGACTTGTAAGAAGAAGATTTACTTTCCTTTTCCTATTAGGACTTTACCACTTTTAGCTTTTTCTCCAATCTTGACTCTTGACTTTTTCCACAAGTCTCAGTGCATCACCCTAGTTGTGTGCATGGATATCTTTTAATTTTTCAATAAGAGAAATTTTCATGCAAGGGCCAACAAAACAAGAAGCCCATAAAAAAATTGAACTACTATGTAAGAAAGAAATATCGCACACAGCAATGTTGTAAAAGAATGTCATGTGTAAGACAATGTTGTGTGCCATGAGCCAGCCTTGTATCGGACTATGACAAGGTAGAGTTGCCTAGGAGATTGAGTCTTTTGTACTTGTAAAGGAAATGTCCCTTGTTCAACATTGTAATGGTTCGTGGTGAAAGGAATGTCTTCATTTCAAGCATTGTAATGGCTATTAATAGAATACTTATAAAATCTCGTAAACTCTTTATAAAGGGTGAGCAGTCAATGGATTGTTATGCTGCCTCAGTAGTAAAGGAATATATATAGCAAACCTTCTAAGGCTGCCTCTATGGCCTGACAATGGCGTATCTTGGTGCCTTTGTACTCATTATCATATTAATAAGATATTTTTCTTTATATGGCTCCAGTGGTTGCATGTACGGTATTTGATATACCTTATTATTTCGATGTGCGTTGCCTTAATCCAATTTGTGGCCATTATTGATGTCTGTTTAGATCTAGACGCATTATTGATTGGTTTGCATGGAAGTATCAACTTAAACACTGTACAAACTATCGCACACTTAAGCGAAAGAGTATAGTCCGCGACAGTTGGTATCAGACCACAGACGAGACGTGCTAAGATAAAAAGTAAACATTGTGACCGTGTAGAGTTCACTAGAGGACCATCAGAGGATTGATGAGCTAGAGATTGCCATGGCTACAATAAAAGCTTAGATGGTCCCACGTGAGCGAATAGATGAAGTTGAGACAGTCTAGCTAGAACTGTCCAAAATGAGTAATACCTTGAGTGATGGGACCAGTGATGCATTGAGCACTATCCAAGGTGAAATTGGAGAATTGAAATCTTAAGTAAATCTTTTGGTTATTGCTGCAGGTAATGTTAGTGCAAATCCAAGAGATCGAGGTAAAAGGGCCAAGTGTCGAACCCCAAGTGATATGAAGGGGTCAGACATGCTAAAGAGTTGAAGAACTTCTTTTTTAATGTGGAGCATTATTTTCAAGCTATGCGCATAGAGTCAGAAGAGGCCAAAGTGGCAATTGCTCAATGTATCTTGCTGGGGACGTGAAGTTATGGTGGCGTTCCAAATTCATTGATGATGAGTGCCGCATCAACACTTGGCCAAACCTTAAGGAAGAACTAAAAAGCCAATATTTTCTTGAGAATGTTAAGTATATAGCATGATGGAAGTTGTTGGAGTTGTCACAAATGGGATCAGTGCTGGAGTTCGTGAGGAATTTTTTTACTTTAATGTTAGATATTGGGGATATGACTAAAAAAGATAGACTATTCTATTTCCTTCAAGTTTTGAAACCATGAGCAGGGATGGAGTTATAACGACAGAAGGTATAAGATGCGACTTTGACAATGGCAGTTACCGAGCACCTTACTGATTATAATGAAAACTCCAACAAAAGGAAAGACCTTTCATTCATGACTAGTAGCTCTAGCTTAAATAGTGGGGCATAATATTTAAGAGTCAGTAGACCTGTAGGTGGAGGAGGCCATAAGAGACCACTTACTAAAGACTCACCCCAACTGAGAACAAACAAGCTATGGAAATCCAAGCCATGACTTCCAATATCTTGTTTTCTAAGCAAAGAACCACATCAAGTAATCGATTGTCCTCAACGAGCAACTCTTAATGTGATATGCACTGCCAATGTTGAGACACCACTGCCCCACACCATAGTGGAAAAAGTTGAGAAAGAGCTAGCACAAATCGATTCCATTTGTTTCCTTAGCACCTTGCAAGCGTAATTAGAAAAGATAGAGAATGAGCCCCAGTGAGGTCTAATGTATGTAGAGGTGTTGTTGAATGAGAAAAAAACCAAAGCCATGCTTGACATGGGGGCCTCAAACACCTTCATCACCTTGGGAGAGGTAAAGAGATGTAGTCTTAAAGTTGTAAAAAACTTTGGGCAAATGAAAGTAGTTAACTCGCTAGCTTCAATTATTATGGGGAACTCTAAAGACATAAAGGTTAAGATTAACTCTTGGGAAGGAAAAGTGAACATGATTGTAGCCACTATAGATAACTTTGATTTTATCTTGGGCTTAGGATTTATGACAAAAGCACAACCCATCTCTTTCCCTGCTATGAGTTGTCTAATTTTTTTAGAGAATGACCATGTGTGGTACTTGCTATAATTCTGCCTAAGAGTGGGAAGAGAATTATATCAGCTATACAGTATAATAAGGGGTTTAAGAAAGGTGAGCCTTTCTACATGGCCATGCCCATCTGCAAAGGCAAACGAATACAATACTCGAAGAAGTGAAACTAGTTTTGGAAGAATTTCAGGATATGATTTCAAAACAACTACCCATGGTCCTACCACCTCGATGAGTTGTTGATTACGAGATAGAATTACTCCCAAGAGTTAAGTTGCTTGCAAAAGGTCTATATAGGATGGCTCCCCCAAAATTAATGGAACTAAAGAAACAATTAGATGAGTTGATTCAAGTTAGATTTATTCGACCATCAATGGTACCTTTTAAAGCCCCAATACTCTTTTAGAAGAAGTAAAATGGGAGTTTACAATTGTGCATGGATTATCGGGCTCTGAACAAAGTCATAGTTAAGAATAAATATCCTATCTTTTTTATAGCAGATCTCTTTGACTAGTTGAGTTGTGCAAAGTACTTTTCCAAATTAGATTTGAGATCGAGATACCATCAAGTAGAAGTTGTTGAGGGATATGAATCGAATATCACCTGTATAACACGGTATGACACATTTGAATTTCTTGTTATGCCTTTTGGACTAACCAATACTCTTGCTACTTTTTGCACATTGATAAATAAAGTGTTTCATGATTATATGGACAAGTTCATGGTAATCTATTTGGGCAATATCGTGGTATACAATTCAGCCTTAGAAGAACATCAACGACACTTGCTATAAGTCTTCCAAAGGCTATGTGACAACCAGTTGTATGTGGAAAGGGAGAAATGTGTATTCTTGCAAACCCAAATTGAGTACCTTGGCCATATAATTGAATGAAGGCACATCTAGATGGATATGCAGAGGTGAAGGCTATCAAATAGTGGGCCACCTCTAACAATACAACTGATCATCGTTCATTCTTAGGGCTATCCAATTATTATCAAAGATTTGTAGAATATATTCAAAAAGGATAGTAAGGCTAACAGAATAGCTAAAAAAGGGATAGAAATGGAGTTAAACATCGCAGTTCCAAGAAAACTTTATAAGCTTGAAAGACGCAATGATGACAAATCCCATTATATCACTCCCCAATATTGCAAAGCCCTTTGAGGTATAGATGGATGCATTAGACTTTGTCCTTGGAGAAGTGTTGTTACAAGAAAGACACTCGATTACGTTCAAAAGTTGAAAGTTGAATGAAGCTAAGAGGAAATACATAACAAAGGAGAAAAACTTACTAGTAGTGACTCACTATTTACGAACCTGGCGACACTACTTGCTAGGATCACAATTCATTCCTAAGAGCGACAACATAGTCGTAAGTTACTTTCTCACACAATCAAAACTTACAACCAAGCAGGTGAGATAGAAAAAGCTCCTAGCCAAGTTTGATTTCTCCTTTGAGTACAAAGTTGGAAAGGTGAATTGTGTGATAAACGCCTTCAGTAGGAAGGTTGAATTCGTAGCTTTGAGGGTGATCACACCAATGACTGCAAGCAAAGTGACCACAGATATCCATAATCTTATTGAGGAAAACATGCTTCAAGATCCCTAAGTAATGGCCATTATGAAGTTGGTGGATAGTGAAAAGTCGAAATACATTTAGGTGGAAAATGGGCTTTTACTAATGAAAGGATTAGGCATATTTGTTCCAAGAGCAGAAGAGTTTAAGCAAAACTTAATGCGAGAATGCCACGACACTCCATAGGCAGGACATCCAAGTTGGCAGTGAATCATTGCACTACTGAAATAGGGTTGCTATTGGCCACATATGTTGCAAGATGTGATGGATTATACAAAGACGTGCCTCATTTTCCAGCAAGACAAAATAGACAGAAAGAGACCGATGAGAATGCTTAAACCTCTACCAATGTCGATCAAACTGTGAGAAAGAATTTTTCTAGACGTTATGTTAGCTTTAAAATTATTATAGTTTTGATTATGACAAAATGATCAAATTTGCTTGAACATTATTTGAGTAATCCTTGACAATTTCTTGAAATGATTTAACTTCGATACATTTGTTCGTACATAGTTACAAGCTTGACTCTTGAAGCTATTGAACTATATTTGTAGGCTTGTATGACGTAGGTGTATGAGTGCTTATGATTCCTGTTCATTAAAGTCTGATTTAAAGATTAAAAGAAAATCTACATGCACTCATTAAGGGAGAGTTTTGATTTTTTTTTAATGATGACAAAAAATGAGAGAAGAAAAACTGAGTTAAATTGAGTGTGATAGGTTTTCATGTTTAATTTATATGTGTGATGCTTAGTTATGGTTTTATTGAATATTATGTGCTAGTTATTATGGATATTCAAGATAACTTGTTTAGCTACTGTAGACATTGTATATCCTGTTTAGCTATTGTGGATATTATAAATAGTTTATCAGAAATCTTTAAAGAAAACTAGATGCATTGACTAAGGGGGAGCAACTCATTATGCATAAAGATTTGAAGCATTCATATTGAACATAGACATTACTCTCTTAATCTAGGAGTGTTTTGTCATCATAAAAAATAAGGGAGAGAGAATGTTGACTTTATATGTTTTTAATAATAGCAAAACATTCCCATTCATTGGTGTCTAATTACATTATTTAAGTGTGTAAGAGAAAGCTTAAATTCATTAATATATTTGGTACTTGAAAGCAAGTTAAGATGTTGGTTTAGTTGTAAGATGGGTTAATTGGTTAAACAAGTAAAGAAAAAAAAGCTTTAATGAAGACAGATTAGTCTTAACTGACTAACATATATCCTTAATCAATTAAAGCAATTCTGGGTACTACACTAAGGATAGACAGAAAAGTCTTAACTAGTTAACACAAGATTTAATCAGTTAAATAGATGCTAGATACAAATAGAAGCCTCTTAGTCAATTAAATAAAGAAGTTAGTTAGCTTAAATATAAAAGTGAAGATCCAAAATAAAGGTGGTCAAATTTGTGAAGAACAATTCAAAAAGTCTCGGATGACTAACATATCTCATGGATATTTAAAGGAAATGGAAGATCAGCATTACCAAGCTAAGAGAAGAATTAATCAAACAAAGAAAAGTTGGTGAAGCAAGTTACTCTAGAAACAGTAAGCTCTAAATTAGTCAAAGTCTTTCTTAACCGATTAACAAAATAAATCATATTGCAAGACAGAGAATACTTAATCGACTAAGAAGTATGGTTAGCCAACTAAAAGCTCATCATAAAAAATTTGATTACGAGACAAAAAAGACTTAGTGGACTAAAAAGTATTGTTAGCTAGTTAAGAGCTCACTGCAAGAGAAGTTGATTACAAGACGGAGAAGACTTAATCGACTAAGAAGCGTAGTCAGTCAACTAAGAGCACACTAGTAGAAAATTTGAATTTAAGCACAAAAGGACAAAACAACTACCAGAAACGGCTAGTTTCTATCTCCAACAATCAGAAGTGATTTTACAAGTATTTAAAGCGTCTCCAATAGTCAAAAATAAGTGAGAGAAGTTATCCAAAGTAATATTGAGCTTAGAAGACCAAAAACCTTTTCTTTACACTTGTATTTCACTCCATCGTTTAAAAAAATGTTTGACCTTAACTTTGTACATCTTAGATCAGCTAGGTGATCAATTGTGCTTCATCTTTTCTTCATTTCTTGATTACTTAGGGTGTGCGAGACACTCTAAGGGGTTGATCAAGCTTGGTTTAGCTTAGTTGTTATTATAGGTTCTAATTTAGCTTTAGAAAAGTTAGTTTTGGGTTTTGCTTGATCTCGAAAAAAATCATTGTTAAAGTTTATGGCTGAGCTTGTGAAAAGTCATTGTAAAAGCTTGGTAAAAGCTTAGAAATTCCACTAATTTTAGTGAATTGGTTTAAAAATCCTTGATTAGGAGATCAGGGTACTGGATGTAGGTCAAGGGGACTAAACCACTATAAATCATTATATTTTATCTACTTTTTGTTATTTTCTTTTTATTCTTAGCACTTAAATCATTCCCCTAACAAGCTTTAAACTTCCATTTTCAAATTCCTTTAATCAGCTTTTTACTTGGAAGGAATGTTAGTGTCATTCTAAAAGTGCTATTCACCTCCCTTTTAGCATGCTTTTTAGGACTAACACTTTATTATAGGACTTCTTAAACTGGGATATATGACAGTCATTTTAGTAGTGGTGGACTGTTTCTCCAAGCACACGATGTTCATTCTGGTGTAAAAGTTTGGCTCCACAGAAGAAATGGCTTGTATGGTTTCTAAACATGTGGTAAACTATTAGGGTATTCCTGAAAGCATTACCAGTGACAGAGATCTAAGGTTTACAAGCTTTTTCTAGAAAAAGCTTTTCAAGCTGTTAGGATTAGAACTTAACACATCTTCCGATTATCATCAGTAAACAGATGGTCAGACAAAGTGCTTCAATGGGTTGTTAGAAGAATACCTATGACACTTCATAAAGGCAAATTAGAAGAATTAGCTCAACCTACTAAGTATGGCTCAACTATGTTTTAATTCACAAAAGAGCTTAGCCACTAATAGAACCCTTTTCAAGGTCGTCACCGGACAACAACCTAGACTTCCTTGTACCTCAGTGGAATCATAGAGCGAGAAGAGTCCTTGAGCGTTCAACTTTGTTAAGGAGTAGAGATAAAATAATAAAATCGTTAGAGCTTATTTAAAAAAAGCCTTCAATTGCATGAAAAAGTGAGCAGATAAAGGTCGAAGGGGGCAATACTTTAGAGTGGGAGACTTGGTGCAAGCAAAATTGGTACTTGAACAACTTTGATTCCTAAAGAAGAAAGATCGAAGACTAGTACGAAAGTATGAAAGTCCAATATCGATTGTAGATAAGGTGGGAAAGACTTCCAACAAGACTGATTTACCCAAGTGGATGAAGGTACACCCCATGTTTCACGTCAACAACCTAAAGCCATTCCATGCAGATCTAGTAGATGCTAGTAGGAGTCAAGCCACAAAAACTACCATAAGCACTAAGCCACCATCATAGTGTGAAATAAAGGACATTTTGGTGGGGAGGCTGATGATAATCAGCTGACAATCGACACAGGAGTACCTAGTGAGATGGGAAGGTTTAAGGCCAGATAAGATCACCTTGGAGAAAGAAATCGATTTTTGCCTATTCCAATAAAAGATTGAAGAATTCTAAACTAACCAGTCAATAAGGATGTCGACAGATTGAGTGGGGGAGGATGTCATGAGCCAACCTTATATTGAACTATGACAAGGTAGAGTTGCCTAGGAGATTGATTCTTTTGTACTTTTAAGGGAAATGTCCCCGTTTCAAGTATTGCAATGGCTTGCAGTGACATCTCTAGAAATACTTATTAAGTCTTTAGAGGGAAAAAC
>NW_018397277.1:335153-335550 GCF_002168275.2 Theobroma umbraticum
TGATGTGATTCTTAATCCGTTGGAAAGTTAAGAGACAGGGATAAAACTTTTATGGTTACTATTTTGCCCAGTTCCTAACATATCAGGGTGAAACTCACGTTTGAAATTGATAAACTGCCACAGTGCTGGGAGAACAAGGCTACAACGTTGATGAAAGGAAGCACACATACAAATTTCCAGAGAGATCAGCGCTGTAGCGTTGGAGAAGTAGCACCGTAGCGCTGTACGACTTTTCAAAAAATAAAAGAAGTTAACGGGATTTCAAAAATTAGGTTATTTGGAGCCTATTTAAGGAATGTTTTTCAGAGATTTTGGGAGGAGGTAGCAAGCAACTATTTTGAATATTTGATGCCAAGAAAAAAGCCAAGAAAACAAGAGAATTGGAGGGAGAATCAAG
>NW_018397277.1:335856-335979 GCF_002168275.2 Theobroma umbraticum
GATTTAGGAACCTAAACAAACTTGGGAAATGGAGTTTAGTGTAGACTAAAATTGTGATAGCATATGATAATATTAATTGATTTGCGTATAGGATAGGGATATACTTATAGGCCATATGTAGCC
>NW_018397277.1:336559-413624 GCF_002168275.2 Theobroma umbraticum
TATACTATCTATTCGATACGTATACTTGCGTAGTAGAATTTTAACTGACAGTAAAATACTTGTAAAATCTCGTAAACTCTTTATAAGGGGTGAGCAATTGGTGGATTATTGGGTTGCCTCATTTGTAAAGGAATGTATGTAGCAAACCATCTAGAGCTGCCTTTATGGCTCGACGATGGCTTGTTTTGGTCCTTTTGTACTCATTTTCATATTAATAAAATAGTTTGCTTGATATGGCTCTAGTGGTCACATGTATGTCATTTGGAATGCCATATTAGTTCAATGTGCATTGCTTTAATCTAATTTGTAGCTATTGTTAATGTTTGTTCAGATTTAGACAAGTTATTGGCTAGCTTGTGTGAAAGTATCTACTTAAGCATCGCACAGACTATCACATATTTAAGTGAAGGAGCGTAGTCTGTGACACTGCGCATCAGATAATGCATCCGCAAAACATCATCATTTGCAAGACAATGCTAAACATAGGACAATATTACACATAAATTACTACATGGCACAACCATGCATGCAAAGAACAATATTGCACAGCAACTCCGTGTGCAAGAGTGTAATATTACTCTATGTAAACAATTGGAAATCCTTTTAATATATTTCACGTGTATTAAAAGTTTAATAAATCAATATTATTTTCTTTATTATAAATACGTGGAAACCTTTTTACGAGGGATCCCTATGCATGGAGCAAAAAGAAAAGGTTTGATTTCGGCTACTAACATATTATCCCTCTAATATTATATAAGTAATTTCATAACATGCATATTTCTATATAAAGAGCAATGAGAGCAATTAAAATGAGCAAAACATTCATAGCATTATGGACAATGGTGAAAGTAATTTGAAACTAACAGTAAGATTCATAAGTTACTTTCATTTTTGAAATGTTTTAATAAGTTTTGTATAATAGCTCAAATATAGAAAAAATTAAGAATTTTTTCGCTAAATTCTTTTTTGAAATACCAGCATTTTTTTTTCTTTCCTGTTCCCTAAAAACAAGTGACACACTTCCCACTATGCCATAAATGGCCTAAACGTACATTTATACAAAAAAAAAAAAAAAAAAAAACCATTACTCCACTATATGTAGCGCGCTTCTCTTGATGTATGTATAAGCGCTCAGACAATTCCTTTCTCAAGGGACTTTGGGCTTTATTCTCTCCCTCTTATATTCTCTCCTTCGCTATGCCCTTGCCTTATTCTTCGCCTTGCTCAACAACTTCCCTATTCCTTACACTTGGTTCATCATCCCTATTCTTTACTTATTTAAAATACAACCTCTTTTGAGACTTATTTGTTAGACTACCTCTCTCCCATCAAAAGAACCCCTTTATAACGGCAAAACACCAAGAACCTTTGCTGCATGAAGCAGCTGTTTGAACTCTAAACACACGAGTCTACGTGGAATGACCCACTGCTTTGGAGCCGTGTGGTGTCCACGAAGGCTCCACTGCTTACTGCCAACTTGCTGCAGCAGCAAGCACCCACCCAGAAATCGAAACTACAAAATTAAGCAAACCCATATTTGGCAAGTATACCACCACCCGACCATATCCAGTTCTCCACCAAAGAAAATACCATCAATAATTCTGCATCGCTCTTAATTTATTTGCCAATACCTTGAAAATTAGACGGCCGAATCCTTTGGTTTGTCTTAGCAAAGAGCTTGGATTCAATTATGTTCCAAGTCATGGGTGCGGAAAAATGAAAACTGCATTGTTTTTTTTTTTTTTTGTGAAAATTTGATACACAGATGATTGTTTAAAAAAAACAAGTTGTATGCTCTAAATTTATCTGTGTCCTAATTTTACAATTTACCAGAAAGAAAAAGGAAAAAACCCACCAACATTTCTTTTTCACCAAACAGAAAATTAAGAAAGAAAAGAAAAGAAACAAAATAATTAACTTCAACATTCTATTATCAGGAGAAACTAGAGTTGATATCTTTATAGTCGCCAAAATTGCTTCTATCTGTAATGAATGAAGCACAGAGGAGGATCAATTTGTATCCAACTGCAGTTTACATCTACCACTTTATGATGGATTAATTCTTCCTCACTGGTGAGGTTGCAGCGCTGCAGGAACCAATCCAAGAGTCAGTTCTAACCCAACATCATCAGTACTCTCCTCAATTTGGCTAGCAAACTTCAGAGCAGGAACCTTTTGACTCTGGTTCACCAGCGAACCCTCCACAGTCTCCACAGAGAACATGCTCTCATCGTCTTTGCTGTCATCATTTCCCCGTTGGCTCATCCACGAGTCATAACTGGGCGGGTCAACCTGCCGCTTGGACCTGTTCACGGATCGCTTGAAACGAGTGCGGGTCTTGAGCTTGTCGATGTCAGCTGGCCTGGGTTCCTTGGAGACGTGGCGGATATCGTACGTCTTGAGAGGAGAAATCGGCTGCAGCGCAAGTGAATCAGAAGAAGAAGTTTGGGTTATCGGTGATCCTTTAAGCACTGCATCAACTGCTGCTTGGCACTGAGCCCAGTTGCCCGACCAGAGCATTCCGACTGACCCATACACTGGATTTACTACACGCCCGCAAGCCTCATATAAAAGTGACCTAAAAATAGCTGCAATGCAAACCAGAGGAATTATACATTTCAGGCATATGAATAACATCGATTTGTAATCTGAAAAAAGTAATACTCATAATGTTTTCGAAAGGATTGCGAATTAGTTACCAGGGCGAAGGTGTTGAGGACCGGCTTCGATGAGGTTGAGGAGGCCAGCACGGCCATAGAACTTGGCCAGGAAGAGAGTAGCATTGGCTTGAGAATCAGGGGACTTGATCCATTGAAGACAAGGTCTAATGATGCAGTTCCCACTGCAGCCCTTACGCAGGACTCTGCAGCCATTACAGCTCATCTTCATTATAAACTTATGGGACCAATTGCAGAGAGAGACAGAGACAGAGAGAGCTGGTACGGAGGGCGAGAGGGAGAGGCGACGAGGCATGGTATATAAGGGGGCAGGGTGTTATTTGTCTTTGGGAAGGCGCAGTGGTTTCCAATGGAGTGGAGTAAAAGACCTGAAAACCGGGGGTGAGTGCTTTGCCATCCCATCTTTTTCTTGTTTAGGTAAAGTTGGGGAGTGGCCTCTTTGGGTAATGCGATTTCTCCGGGATTGTTTTTTCTGCTTTCCTTCTTTCTCAAACAACCCTACATGCATAACTTTATTACAAAACCGACCCACCGTTTTATAACTTTTATAAACTTTTTATTAATTAATATTTTTTAAATTAAGGAAAAATCTAGAAAAAAGAATTTTTTAAAAAATGGAACCTTTACAACAAGAAAAGTTATGTTTTCTACAAGATTAATTTTTCAAACGAAGGGAGAGGTAGGGGTACTGGTGTAATTTTAGTGATCAAAGGAGGACAAAATGTCAGGAAAAGAAAAGAGGAAAAGGACAGCAGTTGAAATGTGGAAGCCATGCAAGCAAAAGTGAAGTGAAGAGGCGGAGAAACCGCAACAGATGCACGTGCAAAGCACGAGCCCTTTGTCTTAGAACTGCGTGCGTCTCGCCACATCCTATTGCGAGCTCAACCTTGTTTAAATCTATTGCCTCCCGGTTTTCAGGAGTCCGTACAAATATGTGAACTAAGCCATTTATTATTATATAAATAAAAAACTCTATTTTTCTCATTTTTGGAATAGTAAATAAATAAATAAATAAATATCAGATTTCTCTTTAAAAACATGCTAACAGCTTCTACAACTATAAACTTATATTTTTTAAAATAGGAACATTTTAATAAATTTTAGAAAATATCTATATGCATTCTTGGATTTTTTATTTTACTTTCCAAATATTATCTTTGTTTGCTTTAAAAATGCATTTGCCTCAAACCAGATTTTGTCTATTATTTTTATGTAAGACTGTGGGCGCTCAAAAAGAGTCTGCCTGTGGTTTTACCTTTTAGCCACCTGATTTTAAATTTTATTTTATCTTGAGTTAGCTTTGGTATATATAAATTGCCATATATAATCTTCATTTGTAAATTTTTTGTTTGGATAAACTAAGGTTTATATAACATAGAAATTTTAGGTGTGTGAGCTGTACAGGAAGAACAAATAGTAAGATTAAACCTAAATAATTGATAATTGAATGACATTGTCTACCTTAAAAAGGTCTAATGCCCCACGGCATTAAGGCTCACAAAACTAGATATAAAGATGCAAAACAGGCAATTGATGGGTCTACAAATCTTTTGTTTAAAAAAAAAATTAATATGTTAGAAGCCAAGATCAAATATCAAATTGGGAACAAATCTGACATCTCATAATATGAATTCAAATTATATAGATAAGATTATATTCCATCATATAAGCATTATGTCAAAATTTTAGTAAATAGATGATTATGTGTATTGAAATTATAGAATTCAGATAATCATTCAGATTTTAATTTTAATGACATAAATTTACTAACTATTAGTATTAAAATTATAAAAACTTTCATTGATTAAATACATTATTATTTAATTATATACCAATATTAGAATTTAAAAATTTCATGAACATGTTATGTTTAGAGTAAGAGTAAATTACCATTGTGATCACCTAACTCTTCAAAATTTCTGTTTTGATGACTCAAAAATATATTGTTTTAGTTACTCAAGTTTATAAGTACTATCTCTTTGTTCACTTGTGACATGACCCAAACCTAGGTCATGACCAATGCAAGGGTTCAATAGCAAAACCTATTAGACCCAAGTAAGCCTTACAAATAAAAGAACATATCACCTCATATGTGATCATTTTAATGTAGTGACCCGTTTCACCTATTCACACACACACACACACACACACATATATATATAATACTATATGCATAACAACAAATCATGAGATAACATTTTCATACTTTTCATTGTCAATATAATATGCCCAACAATACTCGCAACTTTGTAAATATCACACCATTAATACAAAATTAAATACTCAACATGGATAGTGGAGTGGACTTGAAGAGAGCTAATGACATTTACTGAATGCCATTAAATAAATCTACCAAAGTGGGTTGGATTCCTTTCCAAAAATGAAAAATCAATCTTGTCAAAATCCAAATCTCAAGCCATGATTAGCATGAGGAACAATGAAATGAAATCGCTTTATCTAAGCAAGCTTTACTCATCTGGTACACCTGTACACAATTTGTTGCCAGAATACTTGGAAGTTCACAAACTTCAACAACTAGATTCATAGGTGTACTTTCATCTGTCATAAACATCGAACTTGAGTCGGCTCTCATATATTTACATATGTATATCAATCGTAACATCTTTCATTTTTGCACACTCGTGTGCTCATATAAGCCCTTGAGCCATGATATTACATCATCTATCATACACATACACATACTTGCTTGTACACTTGTGCATTAATGAACATTACCATGGCTAGCTACAAAATAAAAGAGTGCAACCTGACACTTGTAAATACATGACCCAAAAGGAGACTCGTTGCAAAATGTAACATGACATGGGCAGGCTCCATAGTCGACCACTAGACACACCTATCAAACGAGACTTGTGGATCCCTTCTTAGATGACAATTCAAGCTAGTCACATATTTGAAAACTAAAAACAGGATTGGATGCTTATATACAACATACGCTTAAACCAATTCAAGAATGTTTTTCTTAAGTTGCACTTCTATACGTGAATTTTAAGTAGCATTTGGTATGAGAAAAGTGAGAGCACATTCCCTATAATATGCTCAATTAAATTACATTGTAGTGTTTGTTTTGCAACAGATCACTGCAATGTAAGATTGTAATGCAATCACATTACAGTCAAGGGATGTAATGTGATTACAGTTCCAAACCAATGCAATCATATTACATTACACTTTGTAATGATCTTAAAGACATTTTTACCCTTCAACTTTATTACCTTGTTAAAAATATTTTATAATGTTATAATTAAAATAAAATATATTAAAATAAAATATATAATATAAGAATCAAAAAATAAAATAAAATAAAATATAAGAAATTAAAATTTATATTACATAGGTAAAAGAAATTAAAATAAAGCATATAATATAAAAAATTATACTAAAGAAATAAAAATAAAATATATAAAATTATAATAAGAAATGAAAATAAAATATATGACATTAAAAATATATTTAATAGATGATTTTATATAAAAATTAACAATAAATATACAAGTATATTAATCTTGTATTTTAATAAATAGGGATAATTTTGAAAATTAACATTACATTCCTAACAAAGTACTTATAAACCAAATATTGCAATGTTATCTTCCTTGTATTTTAATCATTATTTTGCTTGTATACTAAACATTGTAATGTTATTTTCTCTACAATCACATTACTTGCAATCACATTACCTGTAATCACATTGAATTGTAAAGTATCAAACACCAGTTTAAGCTTAGCCAAGGAGAAATAAAGAAACATAAGAGGAAAGCAACCAAGGGAAGCAACCAAGTGAAGGAGGTTTAAGTGGTGACATTCTCAAATTGGCACGATATCCAATAAGGAATAGAGGGACTTCACTAACATTCCTTGATTGGATTTTCTTAAGAGCATAAACTCTTGAAATGATACACTATTTGCTATGGACTTTGTTAGAAATGCCAACCCAAAGAATAAATAGCAAGATTGTCCAAGAAAGGGGTGAATTGGACAATAGTCAACAATAGTAAACAATAAGGATCCTATAATTGATCCTAGACTAGAAAACTTGTTTTCAAACCTTAAGAAGAAGTTCCAAATATGATTTTGATGAATAAGCTAATCTTAAGATATTTAACTCAATTAAGTATAGACAATAGTCACTTTTAAAATTCTTATAACATTTTTCAAACATAAATCAAACAAGAGTAACTTAAGAAAAACATTTCAAGTGAAAAACAAAGTCTTTTTCCAAGATAAAATTTCCTACTTGTGTTGAAAAACAAGTTTAGTGATTTTCTCAAACAAATTTCTAGTAATAAACCATAAAGTAAATATGAAAATCAAAGCAACAACCAAAAACAAGGACACAAGTATTCTTATAGAGGTTTAACTTTCTCAAATGCCTACGTCATCTCTTAGCTCACTAAGGAGTTCAAATCCACTTAAGAAAATGTGCTTTTAAAACAAGATCAAGCATTAAATCCTTACAAATGCTTTTTCATGGGATCAAGCAATAACCCTCATGACGCTTTTTCACTAGATCAATTGGAACCACAAATTTGCCTTTACATGAGAGCAAGTATAATCCATACAATGGTTTTTAACGGGTTCAACCATAACCCTCACTGGCTCTTCAAGGCTAAGTTAGAACCCTTACAAGAATCGTTTCAAGGAATAGCAAGAGTGCCTTAAATGGTGGATTTTGCTAAGGAAGTACTAAGGTGGAAGAATGACTAAATGATGGGTGCAAAGAATGGAGTCAAACCATGAAAAAGTTTGAGTTCAAGAATACTTGGTTTTGCTTATTTTCTCACATTTTTTTCAACACTTCAATTTTTAAAACTTTGACATTTTTTCTCTTTTTCCACACTTGAAAGTACTCGCAAATGGTCTTTTAAATAGTTAGAAAGGTCATGTAGTCGTTGGAGATGAATCAGACAAGAATCTAGCTGTTAAACACAAGGGTAGAATAAATTTAGCCATTGTTAAAGCTTTAGGATCTACTACAAGGCTCCTAAGATTGATTATATTCTTCAAAACTCTCAAATTGAGGCTTTCATAGTCGAGTATAAACCTCTTCTCCACAATCCACTTCCTCAGAGCATGTAACTTCAAAGTTCTAGGCTTAAAGATCAACTACCAAGCCTTGGCAATTGATTAAGACTCTTTGAAATTGAAATTTCCACATGTTTACTATTCAAGGATCGACTACTGCCTTTAAAAGGATCAACTATGGCTGTCTCTTGTAAAGTTTTCTCATTCGTTTTCACCCGTTTTGCCATAGGATCGACTAAAGCTTTTCTAGGATCGATTGGAAATTTGATCCTTCATTATTTCTCATCCATTTTGTCTTTGGATCAATTAGCCTTGCTTTAAGATCAATTGTAGCTTTGTTTCTTCAAGATTCCTTAACATTTTGTCATTCAACTTCAGCTTGAAAACTTTATTTTATAAAGTTATTTGGTCACAATTTTAGGTGTATTTTGTTTAAGTTCTTGAGATTTAGTTTAAGTATGAATTAATTTTAGTTATTTATTTAATTTAAGTAAATTATGTTGGGTTTAGTTGCTATAAGTTATTTTATTATATTTTGCTTTAATTTTAATTATTATTTCAGTTAGTTTGTTGCTTTTGTAGGTGTATTATGAAAAAGGTGATATTTTGTGAAGAGGAATGCATTTAAGGTGTAGACTTTCACTTCACATGTTCCAGTATTTCAAATATATCCTTCATTATAGAAACTCAATTAATGTGATTCTTAAACCATTAGAAAGCTAAGAGGTAGAGCTACAACTTTAATATTTACTACTTTATCCATTTTAGTCTCGTAAAATGAGCAAATGACGTAACAATTTGAAGTAATGCAGCAAAACCTAAAACTTAAGACAAAGCATGGAAACCCGCAGTCATGGAAACACTTAGCGCCGTGGTGCCTCGACAAGAAAATCTGCTTAAGCACATAGAGTAGTCAGTACCACAGCCACCAAAGAGGTAGAGCATTGATGCTTGAATAAAAAAATTTTTAAAAAAAAATAAAACAAGGCTCGACGTCGTAGTGTCCATACATTATAGAAATGTTTGTGTGTAATTGGACTTTTATTTTGACACAAATTCGAGCTCTATTTAATTCCTTTTTTAAAGCATGTTCTAGCAAGAATTAGGCAAAGTTTTTTTGAAGAAAAAGAGGCATTGAAGTTAGCAAGAAAGCTAGTAAACAAGGAAGATTGCAGATTAAAGACTTGATAAATATTAACGTTCTTTCTTTTCTTGTTATCTTTATACTTTCTTTTTAGTTTTGATGGTTTAATTTCTATTTTGGATGATACTTTTAATAGATATGTGGAACTAAAAATTTTAATCTAGAATCATGATTGAGCCAAATGCATAATTTGCATTTTTAATACTCTTTCTTACTTATGATTGATGGTGTTTAAGTTGTTTATTTCAATCCTATTCTTAATGTGTTTGATTGTTTGATCACTAATTAGATTGATTTTGAAACTTAAACAGAACTGAAAAAGGGAGCTATGGATGAAATAACATATGTTCAATATTAATTGCATTAGATGATTGATATGATTCGCGTGTGGGGTAGAAATACACTTACATGTTATATGTAGCCAAGATTAGAGTCTAAACTTAATGAGTCTTTCTTAATTTTAATTTCCATAAGAACATAGGAAGTTGGTTAAGAAAGATATTTTTATAAAAACATTAGAAGAGACTTATAAATATATTAGAACTTTAGGTTAACAACTCAAGCCTATCTCGTATGTAAAGAGAGAGTATAAGAGATTCAAATGAAACATTAAGGGGATATTGTGGTTCTAGACTTTTGATTGATTGATTCTAGTTAAATTGTTGTTTTTGTGATCAGTTTTAGTTTTAAATTTAGTTTCTTTAATTTTCAGTAGTTTAAAATTCTATTGTTTAAATAGATTAAGTTGCTTTAATTTTAGTACTTAGGAAAAAGATTTGGGGAATTCTCTATGGGAACAAACTTTACTTTCTATTATATTACTTGTTAACAATATGTGCAGTTGCATGGTAAATTCAACAAGAAGTTTTTTAGTGCCGTTGTCAAGGAATTGTTTCAAAATTTCTTTGTTAATATTAGTACTAAGCAATCTTAGTCTTAGTTTAAAATTTCCTTTTCTCTATTTTTAGGTACTTTTGATAATTGTATGTGAAGAGTGAGAAGTTTGGAGATTGTTACTTTTGATCCATAAATTGAAAAGACTTTTCGAAAACTTCAACAAGAAAATTCACAAGCTTCAACTCACCTCGAATTAATGGCTAATCAACAAGAAAAGAACAAGTCATTACGAGAATATGCTGTACCTTTTTTTCAAGGCCTTCATTCTAGCATCCATAGAGCTAACATCCAAGCCAATAACTTTGAGATTAAGCCATCAATCATTCAAATGATTTAGACTTTAGTTCAGTTTTGGGGATTGTCAAATGATGATCCTAATGCATATATTGTGAATTTCTTGGAGATTTGTGATACATTGAACATCAATGGTGTTTTTGATGATGTCATTAGATGGAGGCTTTTCTCATTTTCACTAAGAGACAAGGTAAATAGTTGGTTAAATTCAGTTTTAGTTGGTTCCATTAGTACTTGGGATGATTTGGCTCATAAATTCTTGAATAAGTTCTTTCCACCAACTAAGATAGTTGAGATGCGGAATGACATCACCTTCTTTACACAATTTGATTCTAAATCACTGTATGAGACTTAAAAGATATATAAAGATTTGCTTAGGAGATGTCTTCACTATAGGCAACCTAAATGGTTGCAAGTTCAAACTTTTTATAAAGGTTTACTGGGACTAATTAAAACCACCATTAATGCTATAGCTGGAGGTGCACTTATGAGTACATCCATTGATAAGGTTTATGATTTGTTAGAGAAGATGGCTTCCAACAATTATTAATGGCCATCTAAGAGATTAGGTTCAAGAAAAATTGTTGGAATTCATGAGCTTGATGCAATTAATGGCTTAGATTCACAATTGGCTGCTTTCACCAAGAACATTGATACATTAGGTGTCAATGCTATTTAGAGTCCTTTTCCAACATGTGAGTTATGTGGAGATAGGCATCCTAGTGATCAACATCCTATCATTGCCAAATTTGCACAATTTGGTGAAAAGTTTAATAGGCTAGGAATAATCCATATTCCAAAACCTACAATCCTTGTTGGAGGAATTATCTTAAATTTTTAAGGGATAATAACCAATGATCCTCTTTAGCAGCAAAGCCAAATTTTCCTCTTGGTTTTCCACCACAAGCTAAAGTTCTTTTGCTTGAGAAAGAGAAAACTATGGAAGAGATGTTTATGTAGTATATGGCTAACAATTATGTTGTCATCCAGAGTCAAGTAGCTTCACTCAGGAATCTTGAGACATAAATGGGTCAGTTAGCTATTGCCATTAATAGTGAACCTTAGGGTGTTTTACCTAGTGATACTGAACTGAATCCTAGAAGAGAAGGTAAGGAGCATTGTAAGGCAGTCACACTCAAAAGTGGAAAAAACGTAAGTGGTAATAATGTGTAGTCTGAAGATTCAGATAAATCTGCTAAACAAGAGGTTGCAATTGCTAATGAAAAAGAAATTGTGGTTGAAAATTTTGGTGAAAAATCTAAAATAGAAAAATCACAATTGAATTCTTCATAACCACTTCCACCACCTTTTCCTTAATGTTTCCAAAAGCAAAAACTTGACAAGCAATTTCAGTGATTGTTTGAGGTATTTAAAAAGCTTCATATTAATATTTCTTTTTACTATAACTTTAGAAAATATGCCCAGTTATGTTAAATTTTTGAAAGATATCTTGAGTTAAAAGAGAAAATTAGGCGAGTTTGAGACTATTGCACTTACTAAATTAAAGTAGTGCTATAATTCAAAACAAACTTCCACTAAAGCTTAAAGATCTAGGTAGTTTTACTATTCCATGCAGTACTTGTACTTTATGTTTTTGTTAAAGCTTTATGTGATTTGGGTGCAAGTATAAATTTGATGTTGTTGTCAATTTGTCGGCAACTTAGTTTGGGAGAAATTAAGCCTACTTTTGTGACTTTACAACTTGTTGATTAATCCCTCAGTTATCCATATGGTATAGTGTTGTTGATTTTGTACATGCAAGTATACAAATCGAACAAGTAATATAGATAATAAGTCCAAATTGTCATTCCCACAATGATTTGTTTCTAAATTTTCACTAAGTACTAAAATTATATAACAAATTAATCTTATTTAGGCAATCTAAAAATTAAAAGGCTAATCAAAGGCAAAATTAAAAAATAAACACTAAATTATTCAGCAAAAATTATATATGTTAAGAAAAGCAGTAGATTAAAAACCTAGGATCATGTGTTTATTCAACATTAGATTTGATACCAACTTCTTTTGTTATCTTTCCTTGGTAGTTTTACTAACCTAGAATCCAAAGCTGTGGACACTTCTATCTAGATACTTGTACAAATATCTAACTTAATTAGTTCACTATATGTTTATAGGAATTAATTAAATTAAGTTCATTAAGCAAGTGTCTTAATTTGGCTATGTACGGAAATTGGCATATGTCTACCTGTATCGTGAATCAGATCACCTAAATGACGTGAACATACACTATTCAAATCTGAATCAACCTAAAATATCTTTATTGAGTTTCAATTAGATTCACATATCAATTAATTGTTGATCAAGCAATTAAATGCATTAAAAACATATTTGAATAAATAAAACAATACCCATTCATGATAAATAATAGAAAAACAAGTGTTCAGACTTCATGTTGAAATCCACCATAATCCTAGATAAGCAAATTAATTCATAAAATCTAAATGGAACATTTTCCATAGAAATTTAGCCATGAATTCAAAACAAGAAAATAAGAATAACACAAAAAGAGAGAAATAAACCAACATAAAAGTTGATCGCGAATCTCTCTCAACTGCTCTTGAATTCTTGCTTGATTCTAAGCTTCAATTCTCCAAAAATGCTGTTATCGTCCGCTCCTCTACGTGCTCTGAAAAAACCTCTTAAATATGTGCAAGATGCCTTACTTTCCAATTTCCCATTAGAATTTTTAATTTTAGAAACTATGGTGGTGCCGTGACAAGCCTTGGTAATGTCGCGACGCTGCTTTTTTGGTGCCACGACAGTATGGTCTCGATAATTTGTATGGTACTCCTCAATAGCTCAACATCGTAATCACAATCTTCCAATGCTATGGTAGTAATTCGTTTAGCGTCACAATCATGAGTAACTCAAAGCCATGCCTCAGTCGCCATGCTACCTTTTGTGCAGAATTGCATCTATCTATCATTTTTAGAAGTCATTTTCACCTCGATCTAGTCCGAACTAGGAAAAGTGGTGAACATGAAAGTTGTAGTCCATTCTCTTAGCTTTCCAATGAATTAAAATCATATCAATTGGACTTTTTCAACTTAAGTTATCTTTAAGTTACTGCAGCATGTACGAGTGACACCTTTACCATACTTATGCTATTATAACTCAATTGCACCTTGCTCATCATATATCCTATACAAAACCATTTGAGAAATCAACATTAAATCTTCTTAAAGTAAATTAAAAACAAAATAAAGTAAAATTAAACTAAAACAACTTAATTTAACCATTCAATATGTAATCTAGCTTATATTAGAAAAACACCTAAAATGTTAAAATCTGAACCTAAAAATGCAAAGGCTTAGCTACTAAGTCCCTAAAATATGTTCAAAATAACTCTATACAATAGAGCTATCACACCCCCAAACTTAAGCTTTTGCTAGTCCTCGAGCAAAACAAAAAACTAAATACAATAACTTAAACATGAAAACATTTAACTAGAGTTCAATTGCCCATTTCATTACCTTTAATATCTTGAAAAGTTACTCCATATTCATAACTCTAATCCACATACAAATATTATTCAAGTTCACGTCTCAATTCAAATGCAAGCTTATCATCAAGTGAATTTTCATGTATGTGTACAATCTTCTCACTAGACATTGTATAATATGGATAAGTTTATATTCATGCAAAATTCAAATTAGTAATTCAATTCCATAGGTTTGCTTTTCGTCTCTCTCTCTACTAATGTAAAATAACACTAAATTAAGGATCAATAGGACTTTAATTAACTTGTATTGTATGGTTAGGGTCAAGGTGAGATATGGCACAATGTATGGCTCAGATCACCTAAAGCAAATAGTCATTCGAGGACCTATTAAGAGCTTTATTTTGTTTCACTTAATTAACCCTTTTCATCAAGACTTTTCTTTTGTTCATCACTTCATCATTTTTCTTCTTCATTCTTTCTCTATTTCCTTTTCTCAATTTCACACCCCTAAACTTATTTCTTTTACTGGGTAATGAGATGAATACAATCATATTTTGAACTTTTCTCTATTTTTCATATTTACTACCTCTTTCACTATTTAGCTCATAACATCCCTAAGTTGACTTATGTACTTAGGAATGAAGGATGCAAAAATTGTGAAAATATCTATAAAAGGTCTAGGCTGAAAATTAAGTGTTCAAACAAAGAAAAGGTGTCATTTAGCTTAAAAGGGAAGCTAAGGATAAATTTTGTACATGAAGGCTAAAAAGGCTCAATCGGTCCAAAAATGGCCTAAATCATTTCCTTAACTAAGTATAGTCTAAGATTTCGTCTCGAGAGAGAATCAAACTAATTCTAGAACTTAATACATGTTGGTATTTGAGTGAATTAGATTGGTCAAGGAATATATATTTTCATTTAATGCATATTTAATTGCATAATTATATATGATAGAGGTTTTCCTTCATATTAGTGCAATAATAAAGAGTTATTAAGTACTAATTGGATGAAGCCCATGGAAGATAAAAGCCTTACAAGAAAATTGTAAAGTTGCTACAATTATGAAATCACTATGCATTAAAGCCATGTTTTTAAAATTATTCTTGGTCATTGCATTGTCAAAATAGGGCATTGACAATGCTCAAAGACTGGTACATGTTAAGCCTCTTTACTTAGGAAGTAAGCAATCGATCTCATAGATTGAAGTATATGGGATACTTGAGGATAACATGTAGGTGCTTGTTAAAGAACAAATTCACTAAACATGACTCGCTATGAGAACTCTATTGGGTATTTCACTCAAGTGTCTATGAAAAATGTTCTTATATGATAGTCGTTCAACTAATCCTAAGACTTGAGACACCAGGTTATCTTGTGTGGAAATAACATACTTTGATTTCATGCTTACGGGTTTCGAAGTGACCAAATGCCTAAACAGGGTGTTTTTGGGTATGCCATGAAACATGCGAAGGTGAATGAGTGGTTAAGAGAGGATTCATGATCCTAAGTGATATGAAGGGTTGTATCTCACTTGTTATCAATTCTTGATTAACTTGTATAAAGTCTTTGGCCAAAGCATGATGAATTTGAGGAAAGTTAGTTTCCTAAATTTATAAGGTTAGTCATAAATTATGAGAACTAATATAGAATGTCATAAGTAGACACCGAGCTATGCTTAATGACATATCCGGGATATTTGATGAAAGGACTGTATTGTAATGAGAGGCTTATCACTAAAGGACTTTGTCAAATTCTTTAATTGACTCTCTAACATTTGGGTGGTAGTGACGTATTGCTGGATGTCGTTCATGATCTATAAATATAAATCAATTATCAAATTGATATTTATTTAGGATTTATATTTATTACCAACATATTAAAAGCCTAATGGGTTATACACATTAAGTGACATGATTGGGGTTAAATAAGGATAATTAATTAAGTTGGACTTAATCAAAAGAGATCAAAATAAAGTGAAAAATTAATTAAGTTTTCATAGACTTAATTAAATTAAAATACAACTATTGTATTTAGGGTTACAAATTAGTTTAGCTATATAAATGTATTATATTAGCAAACTAAAACTCTAATCCTCAAACCACTTCCTAGTTGTTTCATAAAATAAGAAAAGAAAAATAGTTTTCTTTGTCTGACAAAAATAAGATTCGGCAAAAATTTTTTATCTTTTTGTTTTAGAAACAAAACTTGCTAGCACAAGTATAAAAAATCCTACCTTTGAGAAGGTCTTATATAGTTACCATGTGGATTACTGTTAAAGGCCAAACACTTAGGTGGCTGAAGATTTGATAAATCTTAAAGGTAAAGAAGCAAAGATTTTGGATTTAATTAGCACTTGATTATGATATCTAGAAAAAGGTATGTAACTATTAAACTTATGAGTGTTCATAATTCATTTGGAAGTTACATGAAAAACACAAACATTGATCCTATAGGATTCGACTGTTTCTCTGATTAAATGCTAGTTTATTATTCAGTTGTGTTATATATTTTAATTTTTTGATTATTTTCATGTTTAAGCATGAGGTTGAATCCTAATAATACATAATTCAAAATTCTCACATTCATATAAACTCTCTAAATTCGTACAATGAATCTCAGCAATAGACATAGTGCTCAAAATGTAAAAATTTCATCTGAACAATAAAGCTTAATATAATAATTTACATAACACTAAAACAATATTCACATGTTTCAAAGAATCAAAATAGGAATGAAACTAAGTTTTCATCGTTGGATAGATAAATTAAACAAAATAGGCACAATTAAATCTAGTTCAAATGCAAATGCAAATGCACATACATCTATTTAAAGTAAAAGTTTTTAACTAGACCACTAACTTAAAATTCCACTAAACTTAAAAATAACATTGTCCCTAATGTTAATAAAAGTAAGGTAAAGGAATATTCCCCTAATTGTCTAGTCATCTCCAGATATGCTCGTCCTCCTCATCATCATGCAAGTCCTTTATTGCGGGATCATCCAGGAACGTAAGAAAAAAGCTCATATCCATTACAACATGTTCAACATAGGCATGCATCATTTACTCCATGGACTGCATACATGCTACCTAATGACCCATTCTTTTTCTTAAAGATTGCACAAAGGTTTGGCAATTTTTGAGAAATCCTTAATGAATCACTAATAAAAACTAGCATGTCTAAGAAAACTTTGAATAACTTTTACTGAGGTCAGGGTGGAAGCATTTTGATGGTCTCAATCTTGGCTTTGTCCACCTCCAATCCTTTGCTCGACACGTTGTGACCAAGAATAATGCCTTTTTATACCATAAAATGGCACTTTTCTCAATTTAAAACCAAGTTTGTCTCCTCACATCTTTGCAATACCTTATCAAGATTTAACAAACATTCATCAAATTATTGCTAAAGATTGAGAAATCATCCATAAATACCTCTATGGTTTTCTCCACCATATCTAAGACGATAAACATCATGCATCGTTGAAATGTTGTTGAAGAATTACATAATCCAAATGGCATTCGTCTAAATGCAAAAGTACTATAAGGACATGTGAAGGTTGTTTTCTCTTGATGTTCTAGTGCTATGGCAATTTGATTATAACCTAAGTATCCATCCAAGAAACAATAATACTCTCTTCTAGCTAACCTATCCAATACTTGGTCAATGAAAGGTAAAGGAAAATGATCTTTCCTTGTGGCCTTGTTTAGTTTTCTATAATCCACATATGCTCTCCATCCGTTCGTTTGGAAATGAGCTCATCTTTTTGTTAGCCACCACTATCATCACATTTTTCTTTGGTATGCATTGTATCGGGCTTACCCATTCACTAACTAAAATAGGATAAATGATGCCTGTATCTAGCCACTTGATTATTTCTTTCTTGACTACTCCTTTTATAATTGATTCAATCTCCTCTAATGCTCGATAATGCCTTTGTGATTATCCTCCAACAAAATTTTGTACATGCATATTGAAAGACTTATCCCCTTGATGTCAGCTATTGACCACTCTAGTGCCTTTTTGTGCTCTCTTAAAATTCTAAGCTACATTTCTTCTTTCTTATTATTAAGATTAGATGCAATAATAACTAGAAGAGTAGATGAGTTTCCAAGATATGCATACCTCAATTATTTTGATAATGGTTTGAGTTCTAACTTAGAAGGATCCTCAATTGCAGGTTTCATTGGTAAGGATGAAGATGAAGACAAATCTAACAATTTAAACTGAGTTCCCAATACCTGAGATAGGGCATTCAATGCATTAACACATTCTACAACTTCTTCATTACTGGGCTCAGATTTAGAAATCAATGATGATGCAAATGGGTCATTAAGATGATTTTTCATGAAGACTTCACTTGTGGCCCTATCTACCACACTAACTGCAAAACACTCATCATGATCATTAATGAACTTTAAAGCATGAAAGATATTAAATGTTACTTCTTGATCTTGTATTCACATGGTAAGTTCTCCCTTTTCAATATCAATAAGTGTTTTGGCTATGCATAAGAAAGATCTCCCAAAGATAATAAGAACCTTTTTATCTCCCTCCATATCAAAAACTATAAAATCAACTAGGAATATGAATTTATCCACTTTCATAAGGACATTTTGCACTATGCCTCTTGGATATGTGAGGTTCTATCTTGCAATTGAAGAGCCACAATGGTGGGCTTGATCTCCCCCCCCCCCCCGACCTAACTTGTTGTAGATTGACAATGGCATCAAATTAATACTTGCCCTTGAATCATTCAAAGCATTAGAAAAGAATAAGGCACCCATTACACATGGAATAGTAAAACTAGCTTAGTCTTTTAAGCTTTGGAAAGAACTTATTCTGAATGATTGCATTACACTCCTTAGTGAGTGCTATTGTCTCAAACTCACCCAATCTCCTTTTCTTGGTTAGAATGTCTTTCAAAAATTTTACATAGGATGGAATTTGCTCTAACGCCTTTGTAAATGGAATGTTGATGTGAAGCTTTTTAAATACCTCCATAAATTTTTAAAACTAACTCTCTTTTTGTTGCTCTTTAAAACAATGAGAAAAAAATGGTGGTGCTGCATTTACCTTAGTCACTTCTGCTAGACATTGATCACTAGACTTTGAAATCTGAGTCCTATTCTCCCTAATTTTGTCTTGTTGTGCAACTTATTGTGGTTTGCTTTCAACTTCCTTTCCACTTCTCAAAGTGATGGCCTTGACATTCTTTTTGCCCTCTCTCTTTGCATTTGCCTCTATATCATTAGGTAATGTTCCTCGAGTTCGATTGTTTAATAAATTGGCAAGTTGACCAACTTGAGTCTAAAGGTTTTGAAGTGAGGCTGCTTGACTCTGTATCATGCTATCATTCTGTGTCATGTATTGCCTTAGCAAATCCTTGACAATGGGCTTTTTTTTTAAGAGAGGTGTTCTAGCTAGTTGTTAGAATCTCGGAAGTGCATTTGGCTTGAAATTGATGATGCCCTTTGATTATTAGCCCAAGAGAAATTGAGATGATTCCTCCACCCTGGGTTATAAGTGTTGGAGTCGAGGTTATTTTGCTGTTTATTCCCCACAAATTGCACTATTTCGATTGAGCTTGGACACTGATGACTTGCATGATTATCTCTATAATGCTCACAACCTACAAAAGGACTTTTCATAAAGTCAGTACCAAAAGATTCAAAAGTCTTAGTTACAGCTACTACTTGAGTGGATAATGCCTACATGGCATCTACATCATGAATTCCAGCTACTCTCCTATGCATTGATTGCTCCACTACCCATTGGTAGTTGTTTGCAACCATCTCTCCCAACAAATCATATGCCTCTTCAATCAATTTAGCCATTAAAGCTCTTCTCGCCGCGGCATCAATGGTGGTTCGAACCTACCCATTCAAACTCTTATAGAAAGTTTGCACTTGAAGCATTTTGAAGACCATGATGAGGACAATGCCGAAGTAATTCTTTGTATCTTTCCCAAGCTTTGTATTCATAATATCTAAAGAGAGCACTATCCAAAGAAATTTAGCCATGAATTCAAAAATAAAAAATAAGAATAACACAAAAGGAGAGAAATAAACTAATGTCAAAGTCTGGTTGATCGCAAATCTCTCTAAATTGCTCTTGAATTCACTTGATTCTAAGCTTCAATTCTCCAGAAAAGCTGTTGCCAGCCCTTCTTCTGAACACCCTTAAAAAGCATCTTATATATGTACAAGATGCCTTACTTTCCAATTTTTTGTCAAAATTTTTAATTTTGGAAATTGGGGTGATGTCGTGGCCATGACTTCATAGTGCTACTGCACCGTGACAAGTCTTGGTAGCACCACAGTGCTATTTTTATGGCACCGCGGTGATCTACTCTTTTCCATTTATATAGTGCTTGTCAACAACTCAGCACCACAGCCATAATCTTCCAGTGCTACAACAGTTGTTCTTTTAGTGTTGTGGCCATGAGTAACTTAGAACCATAGCCTTGGTTGCCATGTTGCCTTATGTGCAGAATTAGATCTATCTATCATCTTTAGACATAATTTTCACCTTGACCAAGTCTGAACTAGGCCAAGTCATTAAAAGTTGTAGCCCATTCTCTTAACTTTCCAATAATAAAAAATCATATCAATTGGACTTCTACAACTCAAGTTATCTTTAAATTACTATAACATGTATGAGTGATACCTTTACCATAATTATGCTATCATAACTTAATTTCAACGTGCTTATCACATATCTTGCACAAAACCATGAGAGAAATCAACATTAACTTTTTTAAAGCAAATTAAAAACAAAATAAAGTAAAATTAAATTAAAACAACTTAATTTAACTATTCAACATGTAATATAAATTACATTAGAAAAACACCTAAAATGCTAAAATCAGAACCTAAAAACTTAAAGGTCTAGTTACCAAAGTCTCCAAAATGTGTTAAAAATAACTCTATACAATAGAGTTATCATATAGTGGAAGACATTTTGGTAAAAGCTGGTAAGTTTATTTTTCCAATAGATTTTATTATGCTTGATATGAAGGAAGATCGTGAAATACTGATCATTCTTGTGCGACCATTCTTAGCTACAAGTAGAGTTCTAATTAATGCTGAAAAAGGTGAACTTACCTTAAGGATGCAAAACCAAGAGGTAGCTTTTAATATTTTTAGATCTTTAAAATTTCCAAAAGATTCTTATGAGTGTTTTGCAATTAATATGGTGAATAACATTATCGATGATGAGTTTATTCTAATGATCCACTGGAGGCTTCCTTGATTTCTACTTCTAAAAGTGTTGATGATACAATTCTTGAATATGCAAAATTATTGGATGCTCCATCACACCTTCGAAAACCTTAATTTGAGTTTTTGGAATTACCAACTTCTTCAATTACACCAACCAAAGCCTTCCATTAAAGAACCACCCACACTTGAGCTTAAGCCATTACCTACTCATCTAAGGTACGCTTTTATGGGAAATTCATCTACTTTGCCAGTTATTATTTCCTCTTCTTTTACTGATGCATAAGAAGACAAGCTCTTTCATGTTCTAAGAGAGTTAAAAAGCCCATAGGGTGGACCATTGTTAATATCAAAGTAATTAGTCTATCTATTTGCATGCATAAAATCCTTCTTGACAACAACCACAAGGCAACCATTAAGCATCAATATAGGCTAAATCCAATCATGAGAAAAGTGGTTAAGCAAGATTATCAAATGTCTAGATGCTCGTATAGTATATCATATTTCGAATAGTACATAGGTGAGTCCAGTCTAATGTGTACCTAAGAAAAGAGGTATGATTGTAGTTTCAAATGAAAACGATGAGTTTATTCCCACTAGAACTATGACTAGTTGGAAAGTATGTATGGATTATCAAAAGTTCAATAAGGCTACTAGGAAAGATCACTTTTCATTCCCTTTTATTGATCAGATGCTTAATAGATTATCTGGTAAAGAATTTTACTGCTTTTTAGATGGTTATTTTGGGTATCACGAAACTACTACAACTCTTGAAGATCAAGAGTAAACTACTTTCACTTTTCCATATGGAATTTTTGCTTTTAGGAGAATGCCTTTTGAACTTTGTAATGCACCTGCCACTTTTCAAAGATGTATGATGGTAATTTTTCCTGACATGGTGGAAAAATATCTTAAGGTATTTATGGATGATTTTTCTATTTTTGGTGATACTTTTGAGAATAATCTTTTTAATCTCATTAGAGTCCTTAAAAGATGTGAAGAAATAAACTTAGTTATGTATGGGGAAAAATACCACTTCATGGTGTAAGAAGGAATTAAAGTTAACAAGACGAAGATTGAGACAATTGAGAAACTTCACCTCCAACATCAGTGAAAGGCATTTGTATTTTTCTTGGTCATGTTGGGTTTTATAGATGCTTCATTAAAGACTTCTCCAACATTTTCCAAGCCACTTTGCAATCTTTTGGAGAAAAACACACCTTTCCACTTTGATGATGCATGTCTTGAGGCATTTTTGGAGTTGAAAAAGAAATTAGTTTCTATACCTATTATCACAACCCCAAATAGGAATATTCCTTTTGAACACATTGTGATGCTAGTGATTATATGGTTGGAGTAGTCCTTGGTCAATGAAAGGAGAAGATTTTTCATCCAATTTATTATGGTAGCAAAATATTGAATGATGCCAAATTGAATTACACCACCACTGAAAAGGAGTTGCTTGTTATTGTGTTTGCATTTGATAAATTTCCCTCTTAACTTGTTGGCATAAAGATCATTGTTTACACTAACCATTTAGTAATCAAATATTTGATTGAGAAAAAAGATGCCAAGCCACGATTGCTAAGATGGGTACTTTTGTTGCAAGAGTTTGATTTAGAAATTCAAGATAGAAATCAAGTGGCTGATCACCCTTTTAGATTGTACTATGAGGCACAAGTTGGAAACAAAATTATCTTTAATGAAACTTTTCAAGATGAAAAATTGTTTCCAATCAACAAGCAGAAAATTTTGCCATGGTATGTAGATTTTGTGAACTACATTGTGAGTAATCTTTTCCCTCCCAATTTAAATTCTCAAAATAGGAAAAAACTCTTGCATGCTATCAAATATTATGTTTAGGATAAGCCTTTTCTTTATCAGCAATGTGGGGTTTAAATTCTTAGAAGGTGTGTTCCAAGGGAGGAACTTGAGAAAATATTGCATCATTATCATTCTTCGGATAATGGATGACATTATGGGGGACTAAGAACTGTTGCAAAGTTTCTTCAATTAGGTTTCTATTGGCCTTCTCTCTTTAAAGATGCTCAGTATTTTATTGAAAAGTGAAATAGATGTTAGCGAGTTGGCAACATATCTAGAAGACACGAGATGCCTCTCAACAACATTCTTGAGGTAAAGATTTTTTATGTTTAGGGAATTGACTTCATGGGTCCATTTATTCCATCATAAAATAATCAGTATATCTTAGTTGCTATTAATTTCATGTCTAAATGGGCTGAAGCTGCAACATTCCAAAATAATGACCCTAAGGTTATGATGAACTTGAAAAAGAATATCTTCACTCGTTTTGGCACTTTTAGAATTATTATCAATGATAAAGGTTCTCACTTTTGCAACAAATATTTTGAGGTACTTCTTACCAAATAAAATGTTAAACACAAGATTGCCACAGCATGTCACCCATAAATAAATGGCCAAGCTAAAGTTTTAAATAGAGAAATCAAGAGAATTTTAGATAAGACTATTTATCAATGTAACACCCTGTACTTTGGTATGGTGGCCAATAGAGCTTATAAGATACTAATTGAGGTTAATTAAAGTGTTTAAGAGTGTTGAAGGGTGAAAGAAATATTTCGAAATAAAATATTTTGTACGTGACAAAATAATAAAAAAATAATAATATCTTATTAAGGTAGAAATTGTGGGGTTAAAAGGTGTTATAGAGCTAAACCAGGGTAAAGTGAGATGTTAGAAGCCCTAGAACGATAGAGGAAAATTTTAGAATAAAATAATATTTTTAGATATAATAATATCAAAATAATATGGATGCCAAACTGGTTTTATTATATGAAGAATGTGTGATTTGTACAATTTGTCTAGGTGGGGGAGAGGTAGCAAGAAAAATCTCAAAGTAAGAGAGCATTAATGGGGCCCACGTACCTTCATTAAATTAAGTGAGAAAGAGTATGTATATATTTAAATATTATGGTGACACCTTGGTGGAGTATGAATTTGACATTTTATTTGAACAAGTGCAAAGGAAGAAAAATAGAATAGAATTGAAAATAAAGGAATGATGGGAGGACCCAATTGAAAAGAATAAGAAGTTTAAGGTTGGAATTGTAAATAATGAAAAGTTAAGGGGTAAAGTTGTAATTATTAAAAGTTTGAAGGACCAAATTGTAAAAGATGAGAAGTTTGGGGGGTTAAATGATAAATAAAAAAAGCTAAAGGACCTCTGTGCCATTTCACCATTTTAAATTAAGAGATATTTGATGTATATATTTTTATTTTAGAAAGCTAGATGAAATGAAGTTGGATGCAAGTTCAATGCAAATGTAAATGAAATGTAGAGAAATGCATGTGAAATGAAATGAAAAAGAAGGCAAGAAGGCAAAAAGGAAAATCTTGGAAATTAATGCATGTGAAGGAATAAAAAATAATAAACAAAGCATGTAAGGTGGTAATGGATAAACAATGGGCAGTTTGCCCATTAAATAAGAAAGGAAGGAAAATATTTAAATGAAAAGTGTGTGCAAGTGGAGGACAAAGGCTGTCAGCTCATGTGGAGAGAAACTAGCATGCAAGATGAACTTTGTATGGCCAATGTAAGTGAAATACAATCCACAAAGAATGAAATAAATGAATTACAAAGGATTAAGGATACAAGGCCATTACACTAGGTAATCCATCAAGCTTTAAGGATTCCTTGGGGAATCCTCCCAAGATAAGGCTTGCAAAGACTTTTAGAAAGAATTCTTAGGCAATCCGCCCATTTGCAGCACAAAGAGGGTTGCCAAATTCTCTCCAAAACTCGTGCTTCCTTAATCCTTTTATAAGCCTTAAACCTCCAAAATTATGGCATTAAAGCTGCAAATTTGAAAGTAAAATGAAAAAGCTTGAGTAATGAAGGAGCTCCCACCCATGAAGAAAAAGGAAAACATCTTAGCATTTTCACTTTCCTTTAGTGCACCCATGAGCTCTTTCTCTTTATTTCTCATCATCCTCTAGCCACAAAGCTTCATTGCTCCTAGAAATTCATCTTGTTTGAAGAGATATGAGTTAGATCTCATAGTGGTCGAGAAGTACGAAAGAAAAAGCTTTGGATCAAGACGAAAAGAATATGGATGATCCATGGGTTCAACCAAGTTATGGTAAGTAGAACTTTGATTTTGGTTATAGATTTCATAAGGAAATGAGTTGGTAATTTGGGAAAATGTTTGTGACAACAAAGGTCTACAAGGTTTGAAGGAGAATAGTTTCATGCATGTCACCAAACCATTGTTGACTGGTGGAAATTAAGGTATAAAGAAAAAGGCTTTGGAGGAAATATTGAAGTGCATGAAAGTCCAAGCCATTCCAAAAGTAAGCATGCAATTTAAATTGATTGTGCTATCTTGGGTACAATTAGGAAGAATGCTTCTACTAGTTATGAGATTTGATGTTGTTTGAATGTAATGTTTTGAAGAAAGTAAAGGATAGAAAATTATGCATGTAAAGACTTGAGAATTATTTGGTAAAGTTGCTGCCTATATATATATATATATGCAAAAGATTAATTGTGAAGGAATGCTAATTATAGCATGAGTTGAACTATTTAGTTAATGGTTAGTACTTGAATGAGAAGGGGGAATAAAGAATGACATTGAATAAAGCATGAGTTGCTAGAAAATGATAGGCGGTTTAAATACCTATTTGTGAAAGGATTTATACACTATTATTGTGGAAAGCATGAGCTAGTAGAAATGATAAGCAACTGTGAATGCCATAATTTTTGAATTAACTTTATATATAATATATAAGTTGTATATGTAAAGGATTTTAGAAATCGGGGAACAAGCTCTTTACCATGGTTTATGTCAAAATGTGCCTTGTTTTTGTAATATGCATTCATGAATAAACTTTATGTTCACCATGCTTTGATTTAATATTTAAACCTCATGCAAAGGTTTTACATTATGAATTCTTACAAATGGATTTATAACATTATCATGAATTGTATTTTAGAAATGGAGTTAAAATAAGCCTTTGAAAACCCAATTTGGTTAAAAATGGTTTTATCAAACCGGGAGATTCGAGAGTAGACCGAATATTACATCAAAATAGTGTGACCCTTGTGCACAAGTGAGCTCTTGCTAGAGAACCTTTAGGTCACTGACCGGCTTTTAGACGTGGCTGGGCTACGATCTATGATATATATAAATGGCAAGGCCATTGGTTGATATATGTGGCTAGGCCACGAGTTGATATACGTGGTTGCAACTACATGATTTCTTCGATGTCGACTAACATCATCAAGACTACCATGGTTATGGGAATCTAGTGAAGGGGGGCCTCTCGGATGTTATTACGTGGAAGATGGTCCACAGGTTGATTATCTATGATTACCTACTCAACATTGATATCTCTTTGGGTTTTCAAATACGTATTCTTTCGCATGGTGAGAAATATCGATTTTTTCATAGGTCCCTTATTTATATGATGGTTTTATGCTTAATACCTCGAGTATGAATTTGTTTATATGCTTGTTTATAAGCATCGACATTGCTTGATTTTACAAGAGCATGCACATTTATGTAAGTTCGATTTTAAGTAAAGGATATCAAATGATTTCGACGGTAAAATCTTTTAATTGCACCGGCTTTAATATATTACCTAAAATAGTTACTTTACATCACAATTCTTTGGTATATATGTAAGGCACAAATGTTCCATTTGATTTTAAATGGTTTATATATTCATATGCTTTTAATGTTCAAATTTTCTATCCTTGGCTTGTTTCCCATCTTCGCCCTACTCACTAAGCTGATGATCATTGAGTCTGTGAGACTCATCCCAATATTCTCGTTTTACAGAGAAGTGATTAGCTAGCATGCTTTTCATCGGCATATTATGGTCCATTGAGATGTAGGTGAAGGCATCTCCTAGTACCTATTCCGTGTTGCTCCGTTGTTAGAGGTCGGGTCATTTATAGTATATTTTGTTCCAAAAGCAAACAATTGTGTACACTGTAAACATATATTTATATGATGATGAAACATAATGTAATGAGAGAATATTTGCCATTAATGAAATTGTGATTGTTATGAGATTTCCAAGGGATGTGTTATGGTTTGATAAATGGATAATTATAGAGGCTTGCTCGAGACTTGGTGAGCTTGCTCATGAGACTCGAGCATTAGTAGTGATCGAGGAAAGAGGTCGTTATAGTCCATCCAGAAAGATTGGTCTATGAGGTTAGATGATGTATTGTGGGTTTATAAAACAACATTCAAAACTTTTATTGGGATGTCGCCATTTAGATTGGTTTTTGGTAAATCTTACCATTTTCTGGTTTAACTTGAGCATAAAGCATAGTGGGCAATTTAAAGACTGAACTTTGATCTCTAAGCTATTGGAGAAAAGTCTTTTTTGCAACTTAATGAGATGGATGAGTTCTGACTTCAAGCTTATGATAGTGCAAATATCTACAAGGAAAAGACCAAGAAATGGCACGATAAGAAAATCATTGAGCATCATTTTAAACCAAGCTAATAAGATCCCTTTTATAACTCTTGATTTAGTTTATTTTTGAGTAAGCTTAAGTCTAGATGGTTGGGACCTTTCATTTTCATGAAAGTATTCCCTCATGGAAAAGTGGAATTACTGAAAGAAAATCAAACAATCAAGGTCAACGTCTCCAACACCACAAGGGAGGTGATATCAAATGCCGTAAATCCTAAATTTCGCTCATTGATACCAATTAAGCTTGAGAAAGTTAAGTCAAAGATTATAAATCAAGTGCTTCATGGGAGGTAACCTAACCATTATAAACTCAAATTATTTTTTTATTTACTTTCTTTTATTTATTTCTTTTAATTTAATTTACTAATTTAATTTTGTTCTCTTTTTGTAGGTGTTCAAAAAAAAGTTAACATCACAGCACCTCAATAATGAGGGACACCTCCCCCAAATAGAATGCATGGCGCCACAGTGCCTAACCTTTAACTCCACAACACGTCGATAACTCCTCACGCTCACCCCCGCCTGAAAGGCCAACGTCGTGGTGCCTAATAGCCTAAAGAGCTCACCAAGCCCTCAAAACCTTCCTTTTTCCTATTTAAACACTTTAAACTCTCCCATCAGCCACCAAACACCAAATTTACTTCTCTCTCTTGTCTTCTAACTTCAAAAACTCTTTTCTTTCTCTTAATTCTTCCATACAAACTACAACTCTTTCATTTTCTTACTTCTAAAGATCACAAAACTCACTCCAAATCCATCAAAACCTTCAACAATCAAGTAAGCATGAGCTTTTCTTATGTAAGTTATTTCCTTTCTTGAAATTTATCAATTTATTTAACGAATTGATACTTGTTTTTTCTATTCTTGATTTGTTGCTATTGATTGATGGAACATTATGCTTTTTGAGTTCATTATGCTTAGAAAATAATGGGTCTCTTGAATTTGTGAATTTTGAGTTGAGTAGTTATAATTTATAATTAATTGTGGATTTGATTAATGGGTAATTTGATTAACTTCTTGATTAGATATTGTTAATTGCTGAAATTTAGTCATACATGAAAAGTTAAATTGTTCTTACTTTTGATTTTCTTATTAATTGTTGAGAGATATTGGGTGTTGGGAGACTAATAGAAATTGTTGTTTGAGTTGTGTCAGGGTTGCCTTGCTTTGCTTTTGGTTGAGTAATTTGTAGGAAATTTAATCATGACACCAAAGAGATCAAGGTTTAATGTAAATAGTTAATTCTATAGGACCAAATTTATGTTTGCAGATGCTGTTGCCAAACACACTAATTTCCTCACAAACAAAGTTCAAATTCAAGAAAGAGGTCTTGATGTTACTTTAATTCGTTACCTTGAAATTCAAGTCTGGATTAAAGAATGAAATTGGAAAAAATTTTGTGCCTCGTTGGAAGCAGTCATTATTCTTATGGTAAAGGAATTTTATTCTAATCTTCATGAACATATTAATGGTGTTGTTTATGTGCTAAGTAAACAAGTACCTTTCCACAACCAAGCCATCAATGCTTTCAATGAAGCTCCCGATACTGAGAACAAAGCCTAAGAGCAATATCTAGCAATGCATCAAGATTGGAATGAAATTATTTCAGTTCTTTGTGAAGAGGGTGCCCAATGGAAAATATCAAAGGATGAACCCGTATCATTCAAACGTAGTGTCATGAAGCAAATGTCAAAGGTGTGGTAGTTTTTTGTGGCGTCAAAGATGCTCCCATGTTTACACATTAGTGACATTAAAAGGGATAAGGCAGTTCTTCTATATGCTATTATGATGAGGAGATCCATCAACATTGGTCAAGTAATCAACCATGTAATGCTACGCACAGCTAGCACAAAAGGAGATGGTTTGTGGTTGCCTTCATTGATTACTACCTTGTGCGAGAGAGCCAGTGTCTAATGGAATTTCAATGAAGGATTACTACTTTTGGAAGTTCCAATTCATGTGGAACTTATTTATCAATATTCTCGATCCTTGACTAGTGGTAGTTCTTCTTTGGCCCCACGTCTTCAAGCTTTTTAGCCTAGAACTTAGATGTTAACTGTGCTTCAATGAATGGAACTATTAAAGCTTCAGTTTACACAACAAGCTTCATATCAAATTCAATGCAATCAATAAATAAAGCAGATGCTCAAAGCTTGTGGTTCCTTTATGGAAATGGACATGGATACCTTTCCCATTTTACTAGATCTTTCTACGAACTTGGGCAACACAAAGGAAAATGAAGATGAGGAAAAAGAGTAGGGCTTCTCCAAAATCCTCCAACTACCAAGCAAGCATTCTTTCATTTTTTTTATAAATTTCTAACATTAAGGACAATGTTGCATTTAAATTTAAGGGGGAGAATTATTTTTCTGGAAGTTGGATTTTTTTATGAAAATTGGAACTTTATTTATTTATTTGCATGCATGCTTTAGGTTAGTTTCTCATTTACTTTTCGTTGTGCTTATTTGAAGTTTTTAGGATAGAGAAAGTAGTGTGAAATTTTTCAACAATTTCCTTATCTAATGATGAGAACTTAGCTGTCTTGTGTCTTTAACTTTTGACAAATACGGATATTGTTTAGTTTGTACTAAATTCTTTTGCTAAGTATCATTGTTATAATGTGATTGCAATATATTAAGCACATTGTCTTTTACTTTGGATTATTGTGCATATCTAGAGTAGGTTTATATTGATGTGAATTTTTTGATTATGTCATGAATTCTAGAATTTGTTTAATTCTCACTTGATTCGAAATCTTAGGCAATAGTTAGTTAAGGAGATGACTTAGGCCATTTTTATATCCTTTGAGCCTTCCAAGCTAACCTTGTTAAATTTTATCCTTCGTTTAACCCTTTAAGCCTAATTTTTCCTTTTCTTTGTTCAAACACATAATTATTTTAACCTAGCCTTTTAAATAAATTTTCAATTTTGCATCCCTCAATCCTAAATATGTATATCATTTTAGAAAGTGTATTGAGCTAAATATTGAATAAGATAAAAGGTGGAATTGATGAAAATGTTCAAAAATATGCTTAGTATTTGATAACTCTATTATATAGAGTTATTTCAACACATTTAGGGGCTTAAATATCTAGATCTTTGAGATTTAGGGTTCGGATTTTAGCATTTTAGATATTTTTCTAGTTTAAGTTGGATTACATGTTAAGTAGTTGATTTAAGATATTTTAGTTTAATTTTAATTTATTTTTGCTCTAGGTTACTTTAAGAATAGTTATTGTTGATTTCTCTCATTGCTTTTGTAGGATATTTTATGAGAAAGGTTTATTTGATTTAAAATCGAACAAGTATGGAGATGGCATCACTGGTACATGCTACAACATTTTAAGAATAAGTTGAGCTACAAAAGTTCAATAAATGTGATTCTTCATCCATTAGAAGGTTATTAGAAAGGGATACAACTTTCATTTTTACTACTTTGCCTAGTTTAGATTAGATTAAGGTGAAAATCACGTTGGAAGATGATGGTCTGCTGTAGTTTTGCAAAAGGTAGCATGCTGAGTGAAGGCTATGGCTTTGAGTTGCTCAAGGCCACAGTGCTGAGGAAGCCAAAGCTACAACGCTGAGGAGAGCAAGACTACACCACTAGTGAAATAAAGGGTATCATACAAATTCTCGAGGCTAGGGCACCCCGACATTGCTGTAGCAAAAAGGGCAGTGCCGTGACGCTAAAGAACCTAAGGCCTCAACACCAAAGAATTTTCCAAAAATAAAAATTTGATGAGATTTTAGAAATTAGGTTATTTGCAGCTTATTTAAGTGACCTTTTTTAGAGGTTTTGAGAAGAGAACAACAAGCAACTATCCTAGAGAAAAGAAGCCAAAAACAAAGCAAGAAAAAAAGAGAATTTGAGAGAAAATCAAGATTAAAAGCTTTAATCATTATTTTTTTTCTCTACTTTTGTGTTTTTCTTATTTTCTTTGACTTTCACTCATGGTTAAATTTCTTTGGATAATGTTTTACGTAGATATCAAGAACTAATGTATTTTTCTAAGATTATGGTTGATTTCAACATGTAATCTGATTAGTTTCTCTTTTGTTTATCATGATTAAGTATAGTTATGCTTATTCAAATCTGTTCTTAATGCTTTTAATTGTCTGGCCAACAATTAACTGATTTGTGAATCTAATTGAGACTTGACAAAGAAATTTTAGATTGGATAAGATTTGAATAATGTATGTTCATGTCACTTAGGTTATCTAATTCGTAATTTGGGTAGACATACATCAATTATCTTACATAGCCAAATTAGAACACTAACTGAATGAACTTTAATTAATTGATTCCTATAGACATATAGTGACCCAATTAAGTTAGGTATTTATACAAACAACTCGATTGAGACTTGTTCATAACCTTGGATTCTAGGTTAGTAAAACCATCTAGGATTGTAAATAATACTAGAAACTAGTATCAGATGTAGTGTTGCGTGAAGCCATAATCTTAGATTTTAGTATATTACCTTTCTCAAGTAATTTTAATTTCTGTTAGCTAATTTAGTACTTGTTTTAATTTTTTTAATTAAATTTCTAAGAACTTTAGTTACTTAAATAAGATTACTTTGTCATAAATTTTAATACTTAGTAAAAGTTTAGGAACAAATCTCCCTGGGAACGATACTTTACTTCATCACTATATTACTTATTTGTGATAGCGTGCACTAGCATGAAAAATCAACAACAAGTTTTTTGCAGTATTGCTAGGGATTTGTTTTCCTTTTTCTTTGTTAATATTAAAATTCCACAAATTAGTTTTAATTTAAGTTTTTCTTCTTTGTTTTGTAAGTTCATTTTGTCATTGTATGAGAAAAGCAAAAAGCTTGGAGATTATACCACGTGATCTAGAGATTAAGAGAACATTCTGAAGACTTCGATAAGAAAATCAACAAGGTTTTGCTCAAACAAATACAATGGCTGATCGACAGGGTGAGTAGCAAATCCAAAAATGAGTAGTAGCTAAAAATTGTTGCTTAAGGTATCATGTTGTTCCATCAGTGCAAGGGATTCCATCAAGCATTCAAAGGCCAGCTATTCAAGCCAACAATTTCAAGATCAAGCCGACCATCATCATCATGATTCAAACTTCATTCCAGTTTAGGGGTCTTCCAAATGACGATCCAAATGGTCATATCTCAAATTGCTTAGGGATCTATGATACGTTTAAACACAATGGTGTCACAGATGATGCAATCCATTTGAGGCTCTTCCCATTCTCTTTAAGGGATAAAGCTAAAGCATGGTTGAATGCACTCCCTACTAAATCAATAAAAACATGGGATGATCTTTCTTAAAGTTTCTTTGCTAAATTCTTTCCTTCGACCAAGATAGCAAAAATAAGGAATGATATCACATTATTCCTACAGCAAGATTTTGAATCGTTGTACGAAACATAAGGAAAATACAAAGAACTACTTTAGCGTTGTCCTCACTATGGTATACCAAAGTAACTTTAGGTGCAGACATTCTACAATGGCTTGAGTAGTCATGTTTGAATCACCATTGATGCCGCTACAACAGGAGTTTTAATGGCTAGATCAATTGATGAGGCATACAATTTGTTAGAGGAGATGGCTATAAATAAGTACTAGTAGCTAGTAAAGCGATCAATGCATAAAAGAGTAGTTGGAGTTTGTGATGTAAATGCCATTATGGCACATCCGCACAAGTAATAGTTCTAACTAAAACACTTGAAGCTTTTAGTACTAACTCCATTCATAGTCTTTTTGTAGCTTATGAATATTGTAAAGATGATCATGCAAGCTATCAATGTCTTAATATGGCAAAAGCAATGCATTTTATGGGGAACATATAACAGAATAACCCTTACTCCAATGCTTATAGCCCAGAATGGAGGAATCATCCATACTTCTCTTGGGCCAATAATCAAGGATCATCCTCGTCTTCTAGACTAAATACACCTCCACGATTCCAACAGTAAGTAAGAGCACCAATCCTAAATAAGATGCTAACTTTTAAGGATTTGTAAGGTAGTACATGACAAAAAAAATTATATGATAACATCATTCAAACTCAAATGGCTTTCATTTAGTCAAACGGCATCAATTCAAAACCTAGAGACTTAAGTTGGTTAATTTGCCAACTCATTAAACAATAAAGCTTAAGGGACCTTACCTAGTGATACAAAAGTGAGTCCTAAGAGAGAAAGTAAGGAACAAATTATGACAATCACCTTAATAAGTGGAAAAGAGGTTGAAAGTAGTGTTAAGCAAGCTAAACTTCAAGATAAACTTGCTGAGAATGAAACAATGATTGAGATAACTGAAAAGCAAAATCAAAAGAAGAAAACCAAAGCAAACCTACCACCACCACCTTTCCTCAACGCCTTTAGAAACAAGAGCTTAATAGGTACTTTCTAAAATTTCTAGTGGTATTCAAAAAACTTCACATCAACATCCCTTTATAGATGCTTTAGAGAAAATGCCTATGTGAAGTTTCTAAAGGACATATTGATAACTCTATTATATAGAGTTATTTTGACTCATTTTGGGAGCTTAAGTAGCTAGATCTTTGAGATTTTATTTCGAATTTTAGCATTATAGGTGTTTTTTTTAGTTTAAGTTTGATTATTTGTTAAGTGATTAATTTAAGTTATTTTAGTTAAATTTAGGTTATTTTATTTTAAATTACTTTAAGAGTAGTTATTGCTAATTTCTCCTATGAGTTTTGTAGGAAATTGATGAAAAAGACTCATTTGATGAAATCAGTGCAGTATGGTGATAGCTTCATTCGTATATGTTTCAATATTTTGACCATATCTCTTTCTAAAAAACTCCAAATGAGGTGATTCTTTGACCAATCAATTATAAGAAGAAGGGAAACAATTTTTATGTTCACCAATTGGCCCAGTTATGATTGGATCATGGTCAAAATAATTTGTCAATTCGGACCACTGCAGCAGGATGTAAGACTGAACATGATGCAGTATTTGGAGCAAATCTTTCAATCCAGAAGTCCAATTGATGTGATTTTTAATCCATTGGAAAGTTAAGGACAGGGATAAAAACTTTTATGTTACTACTTTGCCCAGTTCTTAACATATCAGGGTGAAACTCATGTTTGAAGTTGATAGACTGCCACAGCGCTGGGAGAACAAGGCTGCAGCGTTGATGAAAGGAAGCACACATACAAAATTCCAGAGAGCTCAGCGCTGCAGCGTTGGAGAAGTAGCGCCGCAGCGCTGCGCGACTTCCTAAAAAAAATAAAGGACATTAACGGAATTTCACAAAATTAGGTTATTTGGAGCCTATTTAAGGAGACTTTTTCAGAGATTTTTGAGGCAGCAAGAGAGGCAGCAAGAGAGGCAGCAAGGAGCAGCAAGCAACTATTCTGGAGATTTGGAGCCAAGAACAAAGCAAGGAAACAAGAGAATTAGAGAGAGAATCAACATCATAAATCTCTAACTATTAGTTTTCTCTCTTACCTTTGTGTTTTTTCTTATTTTCTTTGACTTGGATTCATGGCTAAATTTCTTTGGATATTGTCTTTATTAGATATTATGAGCTAATTTATTTTTCTAGGATTGCAATTGAACTCACATGTAATCTAGATTTTTAATCACTTTCTTGCTTATTTTCAATGGGATTTGAATTGTTTATTCCAATTTGTTCTTAATGCTTTTAATTGTTTGGCCACCAATAAATTGATCTAGAAACCTAAACAAACTTGGGAAAGGGAGTTTAGTGTAGACTAAAATTGGGATAGCATATGATCATATTAATTGATTTGCGTATAGGATAGGGATATACCTATAGGCCATATGTAGCCAGATTAGAGCCTGAACTTAATGAGTTTGTTTTAATTTCAATTCACATAGGGATATAGTGTTTTGGTTAAAATAGATATTTTTATAAGATAAGTCGGGAGACCCTTATAAATAATTTAGGACTCTAGGTTAGCAATTCAAACCATTGAGATAAGTTAAGGAAGAGAGGTAAGATTTAGATGAAGTGTGAGGGATATTGTAATCCTAGGCTTGTTTGATTGATATTTATTTGAGTATTTATTATTTTGATTTTTCTTAATTTAATTCTGCTATAACTTAGTTTGATTTGATATTATTTTGATATTGTTTGGATAAGATTAATTTGCGATATTTTAGTACTTAGTAAACTTTTATATCAATTCCCTGTGGGATCGATACTTTACTTGCTAATATACTATCTATTCGATATGTATACTTGCATAGTAGAATTTTAACTAACACATATATACAAAGAAGAGGAAATTAGAGGATTTCAAGTCAGTTACACTGACTAACAAGTGTAGTGCGATAATCTAAAACAAGCTCCCACCAAAGCTTATGGACCTAAGGAATTTTTCTATCCCTTGCTTAATTGGTAATTTTAATTTTTTTAAAGCTTTGTGCGATTTGGGTGCTGGTGTCTCAATTATTCCTTTGTCTATTGCTAAAAGACTTGGATTGAAAAAGATTTAACTTACTACAGTCACATTACAGCTAGAAAACAAAACAATAAGGCGTCCCTTTAGGATTATAGAGGATATTTTTATTAAAGTGGAAAAATTATACATTTTAGTGGACTTCCTTGTACTTGAGATGGAGGAAGATCTAGAGGTTCCAATCATATTGGGACATCCATTCTTGGCCATAGTAGGCACAATCATTGATGTAAAGGAAGGAAAAATAACATTCAGAGTTAGAGATAAGGTAGTTAAAATTACTACTTTCAATGCAACTAAATATCCTTCAGCCACAGATCATTGCTTAAAGTGGACTTAGCTAATGAAGGTAAAGGTAATCATACTCCACCACCTCCAAGAAAGCAAGCACCAATTCTTGAGTCAAAGCCACCTCCACCACATCTCAAAACTAAACAGTGTTATGATGAGCATAATCCACCACCTTCAGTTAATTTTAATTTTAAGCTGGGACAACAAGAGTTACTAACCAAATCAGTCAAGCTCTTTCCATGGAAACAAAAATCAAGGTAGTCAGGTCTTTATAGGGTGGTTAAAGTCTGTCTAAGTCATGCAATAGATATTTGTAATGAAGTTACCAAAACATTCAGAGTGAACAGGCAACATCTCTAACATTATTTAGGAGGTAAATTCGATTGCCAAAGATCCTCAATTACTCTACAACAAGAAAGGGGTGCCACAGTCAAGTTAAAGACTATCAAAACATGCTTCTTATGAGGCAACTGAAGCGATGCTTTATTGAGTATGTAGATTTGGAAAGCATGAAGATGAGGAGAAAGAGAATTGGAACTTTCAATACACTGCCACCATTGACATAAGAGTTAATTTTCCTTATCCTTTTTTGACTTTTCAGATTGAGGACCATGTGCAATTTAAGTTTGGTGGAGGATTTTATTGTTATTAGTTTTTGTGATGTTTTTAGGTTAGTTTATTTTTGTTAAAATTTTTTATGCATATTTTAAGATTTTAAGCTAGAATTAGTTGTGCCAATTCTTTTGATTTACCTATCCAATGATGAGAGCTAGTCATATTTTTATCTTAATTCTTCGCAAATGTAAATATTGTTTAAGTGTTTTGTAAATTCTTATAGTAAGCTTCATTGTTAGGATGAGATTTCTACAATTGAAGCACTATGTCTTTTACTTAGATTCATTGTATAGTTTTAAAGAAGGCTTATGTGAATGTGAATTTTTAAATTAGGTATTGAGTTCTAAAATTTGTTTAGTTCTCTCTCAAAGCGAAATCCTAGGCTATACATAGTTCAGGAAATGATTTAGGCCACCTTTGGACCCTTTGACTCTTTCAAGCCACCATGTTATATATTTATCCTTAGTTTACCCTTTTTGAGCTTAATATAACCTTTTTATTTGTTTGAACACTTAATTTTTAGCCTAGACCCTTATATTAATATTTTCAATAATTCTTACATCCCTCATTTTTAAGTACATAAGTCAATTCAGGAAGTGTTATGAGCAAAATAGTGAAAAAGGTGGTAATGATAAAAAAAATGATGAAAAGTTCAAAAATATAATTATATTTGTCCCAACACCTAATAGAAAAAACGAAGTTTGGGGGTGTCAAATTGAGACAAAATAAAAAGGAAAGAAAAAGAAAAACATTGAAGTGTTGAACGAAAGAAAAATTGTGATGAAAGAAGGTTAAGGAAAATAAAGCTTGAAATAGGTCCTAGAATGAGTATGTGCTCAGTGTGATTTAAGCTACATTATCCCATATCCAATGTTAACCACAACTATACATTGCAAGCTAATTAAAGTCCTAATGATCTTTAACTTAGTATTAGTCTACATTAGTGGAGAGAGATATGAAAAGCAAACTTATAGAATTCAATTACTAATTTGAATTTTACATGAATATAAACTTATTCTAATTATATAATGTTTTAGGTGAAAAGATTTCATAGAAAGATGGAAATCCACTTGACGATGAGCTTGCATTGTAATTAAAACATGAGCTTCAATAATATTTTTGTGCTGCTTAAGGTTAAGAATATGGCTTAACTTTTGAGGATATTAAAGTGATTAATGAGTTGGTGCAGTTATCTTTTTCTTAAGTTGTTTTTATTCATTTAGGTTATTGCATTTTGTTTCATTTTTGCTCAAGGACTAGCAAAATCTTAAGTTTGGGAGTTTGATAACTCTATTATATAGAGTTATTTTGTCATATTTTAGGGGCTTGAGTAGCTAGATATTTGAGATTTTAAGTTCAGATTTTAGCATTTTAGGTGTTTTTCTAGTTAAAGTTAAATTACGTGTTGAGTAGTTAATTAAAGTTATTTTAGTTTAATTGTAGTCTATTTTTGCTCTAAGTTACTTTAAGAATAGTTATTGTTGATTTCTCTCATTTCTTTTGCAGGATATTTGGTGAGAAAGATTCATTTAATTTAAAACCGCACAAGAATGATGATGTCTTTATTCATTTATGCTATAGTATTTTAAGGATAAGTTGAGCTACAAAAGTCCAATTAATGCGATTCATGATCCATTGGAAAGTTAAGAGAATATGCTATAACTTGCATGTTTACCACTTTGCCCAGTTCAAACCAGATTAAGGTGAACATCATGTTCAAAGATAATGGACTGCTGTAATTTTGCACAAGGCATCATGTTGAGTAAAAGCCACAGCCTTTAGTTGCTCAAGCTTACAGCACGTAGGAAGCCAATGCAACAATGCTGAGGAGAGCAAGGCTGCATCACTAGTGAAATGAAGGGCATTATACAAATTCTCGAGGCTAAAGTGCCATGGCGCTAAGGAGAGGAACGTCATGGCGCCATTGTAGCAAAAGGTGCAGCATAGCGACACTAAGGAATCGAAGGCCGCTGTGTTAGAGAATTTTCCAAAAATAAAAATTTGATGGGACTTTGGAAATTAGGTTATTTGGAGTTTATTTAAGGGACCTTTTTCAGAATTTTGAGAAAAAGATAGCAAGCAATTATTCTAGAGAAAAGAAGCCAAAAATGAAACCAGAAAGTGAGAAAATTTGAGAAAGAATTAAGATTAAAAGCTTCAATCATTAATTTCTTTCTCTACTTTTATGTTTCTCTTATTTTCTTTGACTTACACTCATGGTTAAATTTGTTTGGATAATGTTTTACTTAGATATCATGAACTAATTTACTTTTCTAGGATTATGGTGGATTTTAACATATAATATGATTATTAGTTTCTCTTTTATTTATCATGAATGGGTATAGTTTTGCTTATTCAAATCTAATCTTAATGCTTTTAATTGTCTGGCCAACAATTAACTTATTTGTGAATCTGATTGAGACTTGACAAAGAGATTTTAGATTAGACTAAGGTTTGAATAGTATATGTTCATGTCACTTAGGTGATCTGATATAAGATTAGGGTAGATATATGCCAATTGCCATTGTAACACTTAATTTTTTATGTAAATTAAGCTAATTGAGAAGGATTTATAGTCCCTTAAGAACATTGATGATAAATTATGTAAACCAAGTGTTGAAAATGCATACATTTACACTTAAGCGAATTTTTTTAAGAAATATGAAAATTGATGAATAACTCTATGGTTAAAGGTTTTGATTTGTATTTGATGTGATAATTGGCGGTATGTATGTGTCGATTGGATTTAATGAATGATTAAAGATTGTGTAAGAGGTTTAGATTGAGTTAGGCTTTTAAAAAAATAAAAGTGCAGGGGAAGTCAAATATACTAGTCCAGGATCGACTATAAGCCTTCTATGGTTGATAGTAGGAAGGAAAAATCAAAAAAGATGCACGCATACTGGTCCAAGATAGAGTATAGAGCCATCATAGTTGATCTTATGAAGGAAAAGGTGAATACTAGTGGACATACTGGTCCAGGATCAACTATAGATCCCCTATAGTCGATCCTGGGTTGTTCAATCAACCAAATCCGAGCTTAAAAGCCCCAAATCCGACTTTTCTTCATCTTCTCTCCTATTTCCTTCTTCTTCCACCATTTTCTCTCAACCCTCACACCCTTCAAACCCATTAAACTCCAATCACAAATCATGGATTTTAAGTGTTAAAAGTAGGAGTTTTACTTTCAAAATGCTTAATTTAAGATTTTTGCTTTCTCTCTTTAAAACTCAAACCCTAACCTCTTAGAATGATTTTTAAAGCGATTTAGAATGGATTGGAGTGGATTGGAGCTTGGGAAATGCTTTAAAAGGTAAGATTAAGCATTTTTACCTATTGATTTTCAATTTAATCGGTTAATAACTTAGATTTGATTTAGTCTAGCTTTGGTGAGATTTGCCCCTTGAGTTTGTTGGGGAATTTAAAGCTAAGAATTATACAATCTAGCCCCTAAGGTATGAGTTTAGTTTATTATTGAAGGATGTGAGCTTATACATTGGATTGTTAACAATTTGGTTAGTTTTAGAAAAACTAGCATTTTTCGAAAGTTAGGATTTAATTAGTTTTGTAATGTTTTGATGTGCTTAAGGGGAGATTGAGCCATTTGAGCACATTGGCAAGCTGAAATATGGTTGAAGGCTAAGGATCAAAGCTTGATTGTGGAGTACCTCTAATTTGTCGCTATGAGAGGGGTTTACTTTTGAAAATGCATGTGATGCATCACACATGATAATATGCGTTGCCATGGTACTAAATTATTATGTTCATGCCTAGATGAGTATGCCTAGGCTAATATGTTATTAATATATGTTAGTATATGCGTTTGTTTGTGATTGCTATTGGAAAGCATGAGCTATTAGACATCTAAGTGATGTATGATCTTAATGGTTTATGGATATGTTGTGACTAAGTTAATGTAATGGTTATACCTTGATATGGGTATAAATTGCCTAATTGTCAATGAAATGTTGATGCATGATTTTATGTGAGATTGCTCATATGTATGCAGCTATTAATCCATAACTAATTTGTAATAAGATTATTGATGCATTTACGGCTAGCGAGCCATGTTTATGGAAGCATAATTTTGGAGTATGTAAAGCCACATATTTTGATATTTGATGCAAATTATTTATGCATGTGAGGCTAAAGAGGCCAATTAAATGATATGATATTATGATTTATGAATCACTAAGGCACTTAGAATTCAAACAAGCTTATAGACGATTGAAGCTCAATAAATATGATTTGTGGTATGTTGTGGACATATGGAATGATAGAGACATGATGGTCTCATTGTGGATTTGTGCTCCGTTCGAGGAATGAATTCCACATGTTGATTTTCCTTGAGCTTGAGTGAGTCTTGTTACCTTGTGACTTTATGTCTATGTATGCAAGAATGGTGGTAAACAAGGGCTGTGGTTTTAGTCCCGCTTGTGATTCCCGCCTACAGTGCCTTGATGCCACTCCTTAAGAGATTACACTGAGCAATGCCGTATATGAGAGATTTCTCCATGCGATACTAACCATTGGGAGATTACTTTGGTTGATGATATGATTCTCTGTCAGCAGCTTTGGCATTGGGTGTGATTTGATTTCTACTTGTTGCTTCAGCACGTGCATTACTTGTGTTCCACCAATGGCTTTGCCTTGTGCATGATTTGTTTCTCTGTCGGCTGACCACTATGCATGATTTGATTATGTCTATGGGAGGACCAGTCATCGATTTGATGTGTATACGATGTGAGATAGCCTGAGAAAGTCTTGGATAAACATGATATTATTTCAATACGATACTCTGGCGATTAGAGTGTGCCATGGAAATGATGTGACTAACTTTGATTGGCTTTGAAGGTAAGTCTAATGATTTGTGTAACGATCTTTGAAGACGTTGGGGATGATGATATGCCCCCATATTGGAAACTTAGGGATAATGATATGCTTTATATTTAGAGATGTTTGCTGGATCATGTGGATGCACTAAAAGTGTAATGTTTATTATGTGTTTAATATATAATATATATCTGATTTTGTGCACCACTCACTCAAAATTATAGTACTCACCCATTTTTGCACCATATGCAGATAAATAAACCACTAGATAGTGTGTGGCCAAGGTTGTCCATTGATAAATTGATTTTGGGATTCGGTAAGTTCCCATCCGTTGTGTCACTTAGCTGCGTCAATCACGAGCCTCCACTCTGCACTTATTCATTGTGTGCACGCTATGACATATGAACTTGTATAAGGGTTGTTATGTATAAACCCACCTTGAATGGTCAATGTATGGCCTTATGGATATTTGTATGAACTATGTGCCAAGGATATCATATTATGTTGAATTTAAATGTTATTTTTCAACATTTAGTTATGAAATCCCTTGGCTTCATGTTATATGATTTGAATTCTGAGGCTTGGTCGGGTCTCATGGGTTTTGCTTGTTAAGCTTGTGCGCTAGTCATGAACCCCCAAATTTGGGTCGTGATAACTATACATAGCTAAATTAGAGCACTAGCTTAGTGAACCTTATTTAATTGATTCTTATAAACATATAGTGACCCAATTAAGTTAGGTACTTGTGCAAGAATCTTGATGGAGACTTGAACATAGCCTTCGATTCTAGGTTAGTAAGGTAACTCATGAATGTAAATAATAGGACAAGCTGATATTAGATGAGGTGTTGAATAAACTCATAATCCTAGATTTTGGTATATTGCCTTTCTCAAGTAATTTTAATTTTTGTTAGTCAATTTCGTACTTGTTTTAATTTATTTTTAATTAATTTTTTAAGAAATTTAGTTACTTAAATAAGAATAATTTGTAATAAATTTTAGTACTTAGTAAAGATTTAAGAACAAATCTCCATGGGAATGATGCTTTACATCATCATTATATTACTTGTTTGCAATAACATGCACTTGGGTGAAAAATCAATAATAGTATTCACCCCACTATCATTGTAGAAAGAAATAAGTTGGGAGATGTAACATTGTGATGAAAAAAACGAAAAAGTGTTGAACAAAAGAAAAGTTTAAATTTGAAGATAGGGTGTACTAGAGAAGGAAAATATAAAGCTCTGTATAAGTCTTAGAATGATTATGTGCTTAAGGTGAATTGAGCCACATTAATGACCTTTATCCTACTTTGACCCTAGCCATATATTACAAGTTTAATAAAGACCTAATGATCCTCAACTTAATTTTAGTCTACATTGATAGAGAGAGAAATGAAAAGCAAACCTATGGAGCTCTAATACTAATTCGAAATTTTGCATTGGCATAAACTCATCCAGATAAGTATGTTGTTCTTTGTAAAGGATTTCACACAAACACACAAATCCATTTGAGAATGAGCTTGCATTTGAATTGAAACATGGATTTAAATAATATCTATATTTTATCTTTAGTTGCAGATTTATAGATATACTTTTGAGAAAATTATAGAGATCATTGATTTGGTGCTACTTGTCTCTAATTACTTGGTTTATTTATGATTGCTTTAGTCATTTAAGGTATTTTCATTTTAGATTTTCCATTATGTTTTTCTCAAGGACTAGCAAAATCCAAAGTTTAAGGGTGTGATAGCTCTATTTTATAGAGTTATTTGGTTACAATTTTGGGTGTACTTTGTCTAAGTTCTTGAGATTTAGTTAGTGTTAATTAATTTTAGTTAATTATTTTATTTAAGTAAATTATGTTAGATTCAACTACTTAAGTTATTTTATTATATTTTGCTTTAAGTTTAGATATTATTGAAGTTAGTTTGTTGCTTTTGTAAGTCTACTATGAAAAGGGTGATATTTTGTGAAGAGGAATGTATTCAAGGTGTAGACTTCCACTACACATGTTCCAGTATTTCGAGTACTAAAGAATTCCAATTGATGCGATTCTTAAACCATTGGAAAGATAAGAGACAAAACTACAACTTTCATGTTTGCCACATTGTCTAGTTTAGCTTTGAACAAGGAAAAAATCATGTCACAAGTTAAAGTAGTGCAACAGAACCTAAAATTGAATACAGAGCATGGTGAGCACCAGCCATGAAAGCGCTTAGCACTGTGGCACCCTGACAAGCAAAGACACTTCAAGCACATAGAGGAGTCAGCACCATGGCCACCAAAAAGGTAGGCTTATGGCACTCGAAAAGAAAAATTGAAAAAAAAATGAAACAAGTCTCGGCACCACAACGCCTAAGGAAGGAAAGCCGCAACACCCATATGTTGAAGAAGAGTCCTTGTGCAACTAGAGTTCTATTTTGACACAAATTTGACCTCTATTTAATTCCCTTTTCAAAGCACATTTCAATAAGAATTAAGCAAATTTTTTCTGAAAAAAAAAGGCATTAAAGCTAGCAAAAAATCAAGGAAGATAGTAGATCGAAGACTTGATAAATATTAGAGTTCTTTCTTTTCTTGTTATCTCTATACTTTTTTGTTTAGTTTTGATGGTTAAATTTCTTTTTTGGATGATGGTTTTATTAGATATGTGGAACTAAAATTTTTAATCTAGAATCACGATTGAACCCAATGCATAGTCTTAATTTTTAATATTCTTTCTTACTTATGATTGATAGTGTTTGAATTATTTATTTAAATCTTATTTTTAATGCATCTAATTGTTTGATCAACAATTAGATTGATTTGGAAACCTAAACAGAACTGGAAGAGGGAGTTTAGTGTAAGCCATCGATGAAATAACATATAATCAATATCAATTGCATGAGATGAATGATTTGATTCACATGGAGGGTAGCAATACACTTAAATGTCATATGTAGCCAAGATTAGAGTCTAAGTTTAAAGAGTCTTTCTTAATTTTAATTTGCATAGAAATATAGTAAGTTGGTTAAGGAAGATATTTTTATAAGAACATCGAAAGAGACTTATTAATATATTAGAACTCTAAGTTAACAACTTAAGGCTATCTAGTAAATAAAAAGATAGTAGAAGAGATTTAGATGAAACATTAAGGAGATATTGTATTTCTAGACTTTTGATTGATAATTGTAGTTAAATTGTTAGTTTTGCTTTCAGTTTTAGTTTTAATTTTAGTTTCTTTCATTTTCAGTAGTTTTAAATTCAATTGTTTAGATAAGATTAAGTTGTTTTAATTTTAGCACTTAGCAAAAAGATTTAGGCAATTTTTTGTGGTGAAACAAACTGTACTTTTTATTATATTACTTATTAATGATACATGCACTCACATGATAAATCCAACAACACAACTATATCTTTCTTATGATCAAATGTTGAGTTGAAAATGAACTTCACGGCTTGAAACAACCTTGTTGTTGTGGAGATCAATAAACTTCTTATCTTGTGCACATAGTTTGCAACGTAGACATCTTAAAAGTGAACATTACAGATATTTATGAAACTTTGTTCAAGTAAGTTTAATACTCATACAATATTTATCATTCAATCTTGTAGACATTGGTTAAGTAAATGAAAGTTCAATGAACAAGCTTTTAACTACGTAAGAACATGTGTATGAAAGTGAAATCTTTTGAAGAATATATCAAGGATCACTCTACTAATGCAAAAACAAATTTGAATTATTTTATCACAATCAAAACTATACTCATTTTCAAGTTGACAATGTACCAGTTTCTAGGATAAAGAACTCACCATTTCTACCAAAAGCTATAGCTAATGGTAGAGGCATAACTTAACTCCCTTAACACTAGTAGCGCAGAGCGCAGCATTAAGTGGCCGATGGAAATAAGGGGCTATGCCATTACAGCACCATAGGTTGGCCAATCATGGTTAACCGTCCCCAGTCGCCCATACAACCAAGGTTAACTAAAAGGGTGATTAATGGTCCCATACCCAACAATCTCTCCCCCACCCCAACAATAACAACCCTAGGAGTCAAATCCATGGCCTCACTCTAATACGAATTTCCAAGATCAAGCACTTACCATTTCTACCAAAAGCTATAGCTGATGGTAAAAGCACAACTTAATTCCCTTAACACCAGTAGCATAGAACTCAACACTAAATGGTCAATGGTCATGAAAGGCTATGCTATAGCAACATCACGAGTTGTGAAGTCATGGTTAACCGATCCCAATCGCCCATACAACTGATGTTGACTCAAAGGTGATTGTTGGTCCCATACCTGACAGACTTCTTCTTGGCAACTATACCAACACACCATAATGGATCTTAGGTACGTAATGCATCCTAGCCATCAAGGAGAAAGGGAAAAGGATCCTACAAACATCAAACTAAAAGTGAGATAAGTAAACATAAGGAAAAATTATTATCATTATTATTATCCTCATCATCATCATATTTACACATAAATTTTTTTTTAAAAAAAGACATACTTACACTAGAGCCTACAGGCAATGCGTAAGAGACTTACACATAGTAGGCCTTGCACAGAGCAAAAGAAAAAAGAAGAAAAAATTTCCATAAATAAACATATGCAATTTTATTATTGAAAGATCAAGAAATATTAAATGCAAAAGGCAACAAACCAAAAAACAAAAAACAAGAATAAAAAAAAAATTGAATTGCCATGTAAGAAAATAGTATCATGCACAAGAAATTGAATTTTCTTTAATTTTTATTGTTTAAAAATTATTTTGCTAATGAAACAATGTTCACATTCAATAGTGATGCATGAAATAAGCACAGGCAGTATGTGTATAACAATTGCTACTCACTAGGGCTTAGGACATGCCTCCTAGAACAAGTCTTGCATAGATATATTTGCACATGTGAGATTAAATTACTTTATTTCTTTTGTTATGTCTTACTAGTGATGCATGAGAACTTCTTTCACCAAGAATTCTCATGTAATGGGCAAAAGGTAGATATTTAATTCTAGCTACAAACTTATTATTTCTTTAAAAGTTGTTAGACAATAAGAATAACGCTATATAGAGAGCAATGAGAGCAACAAAAATAAATGGAACAGTAATTATATCATGTGGACAACAGTGAAAATAATCAGGACAAATGGCCAAGGCCACAGCTTAGTTTCACTTTAAGATGTTTTGGAGTGCTTGACTTAGTAGTTCAAATATAGAGATAGGAGATCTTCCTCTTGACATTTTTCTAAAGTACAAGTTTTTCTCTCATACCTTTTTTTCTCTTCCCTTTCTCAAAAGCAAGTCCCATTACACCATTAACGACCAATTGTTAGAAAATCTCTTACTCTTAGTGACCACATAATGGTGTTTTAGTAGCTGTTATGTATTACATATATTAAAACTCTTCTGAGCAAAAAGGAAATATACTTTAAAACTCTATTTAGTAATTGTTAGTCATTATGTACATTAAAACTTTTTTTTGTTCCACTGCCCATTATTTAAAATAAAAACTCTTTTTAGTACGCATACTCATTATGTGCATTAAAGCATAGTTTTGAGTATATGTTTCTTCTTGTTCTATATATAGAGCATTGAAAATTCATTTCGAAAGACAAGATTTCTTAGATAAAGAAAGATATACTCTCAATCTTAGCTCTCACTCTTTCTTTAATATTCTCTTTATAGCTCTCTTTTACTTAACCCTTCCCCACTTTATTTTCAACCTTCCTTATCACTTATTTTCTACACTTTGTTTATGACCACTGGCTATAACACTCAGTACTTCAAAGACTATTTCAATTTTTTTTTCATTTTTTGTTACCTCCAACACATTATTTTTATTTATTTAAAACACTACCTCTTTCTATCACTAGAACCCCTTTACAACATGTACATACATCAAAAATTATATTTGTTACAAGCATGGATGGACAAACAAAATGCAAGATTAATGAGGATGCACTAAAAATAATCAAACATCACCCAAAATCAATGTTGTTGAGGAAAATTCTATTGGTAAATTTCCACTAAAACTTTAGAGAATTATGAAAAGGGAACCTAGACAACTAAGAATCATTTTCTCCAACAATTAATAGAAGGCTAGACTTTTTGCTAGCAATTTTTTATGGGCATTCCCCCCCCCCCTTTTTTTTTTTCTTTAAAGTTTTTCACTTCATGGGAATTATCCTATTCAATACATTAAGCATGGGAATATGTTGGGCCATATATCTTATGGGCAAATTTGGCTAGCCCACGGTTAGCCCATTTGATAATTCCCCCAAAAATCATTTACATCTCAAATCTATTACCTATAAGTAAAATGGAAATCCAAAAATGTCCCCAAGTTTAGCCACATTTCAATTGTGTTTGAAGGCCATGTTTTTTTTTTTTGCCACATCAGTATATCTTTGAATTCAGAAAAGACAAAAGAGAAGTTTGATGTGGGCTTGTGTGGAGCTTTGTGTGTGGGCAATGCATGCTTGTGTGAATGGTTGTCACGTGGACTATAAGAAGTCATGATAGAAATTGCCTCTGAAAAGAGATTTTTTGTCAAATCCATAATTGAGTGTCATTGTCTTTTTTTTTTTTTTTGTCATTTCTTCCTATGCAAGGCAGCACAGGCAACTCATTGATTCTTTTTTTTATTCAAACACCATTCTAGAATTTTATCCTTTCACCTTCTTTTGTACTTTTGCTTTTTTTTTTTACATTTCTCTCGTTTTTTTCCCTTTGTTTTCTTTCTCTCTTTTGTCCATCTCTCTCTTTTCTTTTCTCTCTTTGCTACCATGAGCAATAAAGGTGGCACGACGATGGACGTAGAGGTGAAAGTCAATGGTTTTGATCTCTTTACATAATCTTATCTTTGCCTTTTTAATCTTCATTTTTCTCTTGAACACTGGCAACATTGTGAAAGACCCCTAAAACCCAATTACCTAAAAACGCCCCTAAGTTTGGCCACATTTCGGTTGTGTTTAAAGGCCATGTTTTCATCTTTTTTTTGCCATATCTGCATATCTTTGAATTCAAAAACAAAAAAGAAAAGAGAAGGTTGATGTGGTCTTATGTGGAGCTTTGTGTGTGTTATGTGCAATGTGTGCTCATATGAAGGGTTGTCATATGCACTATAGGAAGTCCTGATAGAACTTGCCTCTAGAGAGAGATTTTTTTGTCAAATCCCTAATTGAGCATCACTGTCTTTTCTTCCTGTATAGTCTTTTCTTCTATCTTTTCTTCCTGTGTAGGGCAGCATGAGCAGCTGATTGTTTCTTCCTTTTGTGTAGACACATATTCTAGAAATTTCTCCTTTCACCTTTTTTTGTATTTTTTCTTTTTTTTTCTTTTTTTTTTTACATTTCTCTTTTTTTTTCCGATTGTTTTCTTTCTCTCTTTTGTCCATCTCCCTCTTCTCTTTTCTCTCGTTTGCTAACATGAGCAACAAAAGTGGGGCAGCAGTGGAAATTGAGGTGAGGTCAAGGGTTTCGATCTCTTTACATAATCTTATCTTTACCTTTTCAATCTTCAGTTTTCTCTTAAACGCTAGCAACATTGTGAAAGACCAACAAAACTCAATTATCTCTCACAAATCTCACTCCCAATCCCAATCCTAATCTCAATTTCTACAAGTATGGTTTCAATATGCTCCTGTTTCTATTAATGGGTTGGTATATTTGAGGCTTTTAAAGAAACAAGTCATTGTCTTTTTACAAGGAATTAAAAGGTAAATTGCCTCTAAAATTTCTTCTTGACTTTTGTAGATCTAAATGGTTTCAATATTTCTCTTGTTACTATTAATGGGTTGTTATATTTGAGGCTTTTAAAGAAAAAGGTCATTGTCTTTTTACAGGGAATTCAAGGGTAAATTTCCACTATAATTTCTTCTTGACATTTGCAAATAGCTGATTGTTGTTGAAATTGCACACACAAATATATGTATTAAACAAGTAACATAAATAGGAAACCCAAATTATGGTTCCCACAAGAATTTATTTCTAAGTTTCACTAAGTATTAAAATTATAGAATAAATTAATCTTATTTAACCTAATCGAATATTGAAAAATTAATCAAAGACAAAGTTTAAAAATCAACAAAAAATAAACTAATAAACTAAATAAGTTGAGGAAATCAATGTATTAAAGATCTAGGAATATGGGTTCATTCAACAATTTATCTAATACTAGCTTTTTTTGTTATTTATCTTTCTTAGGTAATTTTACTAACCTAGAATCCAAAGCTATGGACAAGTCTCTATCGAGATGCTTGTACAAATACCTAACTCAATTAGTTCACTATATATCTATAGGAATCAATTAAATTAAATTCATTAAGCAAGTGTCCTAATATATCTATGTATGGCAATTGGTGTATGTCTACCCAAATTGTAAATCAGATCACATAAATGAAGTGAACATACACTAATCAAATCTTAGTCCAATCTAAAATTTCTCTGTCAAGTTTCAATTAGGTTCACAAATCAATTAATTATTGATCAATCAATTAAAGGCATTACGAATATATTTAATTAAGTAAAACGATACTCATTCATGATAACTATTAGAAACAAGTATTTAAATTACATGTTAAAATCCACCACATCCTAGATAAACAAATTAGGTCATAATATAAAAAAAAAAAAGACTATCCAAAGAGTTTTAGCCATGAGTTCAAAACAAGAATTAAGAATAACACAAAATGAGAGAATTAAATGAATGTTGAAGCTTGATTGATCGCAAACCTTTCTCAATTACTCCTGAATTCTTGATTGATTCAAAGCTCCAAATCTCTAGAAAGCTGTTGTCGTCCTCTACCCTGAATGCTTTCCAAAAAAGCTCTTAAATATGTGTAAGGTGCCCTACTTTCCAATTTTTGTTCAAAAGTATATTTTTGGAAATCGGGGTGGCGTTGCGATGCCGTGGTCTTCCTTGGAAGCGTCGCAGCAGTCTGCTCTCGGGTTTTTGAATGATGCTTCCAAGATGCTCAGCATCATGGCCATAGTTCTTTGACACTGTGGTGGTCTTACTTACAACGCTGCGGCCATGATTCTCTGGCACTGCAGCACTATAGCCATGCTGCTCTAACTGCAGACTTCATCCGTCCATCAATTTTGAACATGATTTTCACCTAGATCTATTCTGAACTAGGCAAAGTGTTAAGCATAAAAGTTGTAGCCCATTCTCTTAGCTTTCCAATGAGGTAAAAATTACATCAATTGAATTTCTGCAGCTGAAGTTATATTCAAATTACTGCAATATGTACAAATGACACTTTCTCCTCACTTGTGCTATCTTATCTTTCCTTCGCCTTGCTCATCATATTCTACACAAAACCATAAGAAAAATCGACAATAATTTTCCTACAGTAAATTAAGACAAAATAAAGTGAAATTAAATTAAAACCAACTAATTTAACTTTTAATATATAATCTAACTTACACTAGAAAAACAACTTAAAAGATTAAAATCCAATCTTAAACGTGAGAGTCTAGTAACTAAAATTTCCAAAATATATTAAAAATAGCTTTACATAATAAAGTTATCACTAATGAAGATCTTTGGAGTGCTCTTCTAGCCCTGGTTTACGTCCATGTATCAAGCCTACCAACAGATGTAAAGGCAAAAACTAAAAGATCTTAGTTGTTACCTCACTCCTCTCTTACGTAGTAATTATTGATATTTTACTGTCCTTTTTATTTTTTGGAGCATTTGTTTTGTTTTGCACACTCTTTTACCTAATGAGCAATTGTTTATTTGTTCATCTATTTGTTGTCTCTTATTGCAGCTTTCGCTGATTCAATTTATGCAATGTCAGCAGCACAAGGCTCCAACCATTATTTAATAGTGAAAAGCGATGGGAGCTTGAATCAATGCATTTCTTTGTTTTCATTATCTTTCACCTTTTTGCCTGCTTTTTTCCATTTATGTGCCTAACAATATCCAGAGTCACATGCTATGATTTTATAGAACTAGAAAATTGGCTTCATGGTTAAGATAGATTTTCTCCTTTCTTCTCCATCTTATTTTCTCTGTTCTTCTTTACTTCTTTTCGTCTATATTTTTTGCTGTCATGTTACTAAAATACAAGAAATTACCTTTTCAGTACTTGAAAAATCTAATTCTATCCTGTGATTTTGTAATATGCGAACTTCCAGCCTTACAGATTATTTTTGCCATGTCAGCTTAAGAGTTAGTTCTGATATGTTATTGTTTGAGTTATCCAGAATTGATTTTAGTTGTGACGTGGTTTATTCTAATAATACACTGAGCATGTTGAAAATAAAGCTTATGGAATTTTGACGATTAAAGAAACAAATCTCCTTTGAGCATGGTGAATCTATTGGACTTATCCTATACCAACATTTGTCATCAGGTCGACTAATCTATTTATTTATTTCTTTACTTGTTGTTTTTCGATATTTTTATTGCGTCAGTTTTTTAGCTCTTTTTAAAATTTATCCATTCAAGTTTCTAAGATACGGAGGTTGGCTCGACATGGCTAGGCTAAAACAGGAAATTTTGTTTTTTGGCTTTGAAGCTTTTAAGAGATGAAACATTACCGTCAGCTTTGCAGTCTTTGTACATTCTAGTATAATAATATTACTAACAATGATGATAATATAATTAATTACTTCTATTTGTTAATCTATGAATTTCTAAAATATTATTCTAATTTATCAAAAAAAATAAAAAAACTTTTCATGGATTAGAATTTTTATTAGTTGAAGGTTTTCATTTTTTAAATAGTCTTGAAGGTTAGGAGTAGTAATGTATTGTGTTATTGTTGATGGTTCAATTTCGATACAAAATAAATCGTTGTTTTTCTTAAGGCAAGGATTGATCATCAAATGAGATTGGCAAGGTGTGGTACAGCTTATTTTTTCTTTAGCAACGAGAAGGATGACTCTTTTGGCAATGAGATGGACCATCCTGTGAGAGTTCATGCATTGTTAGGTCAATATGTATATTGCCATACATAAACACATAATTATCTTCTGTATTAAGATGGACTTTTTTTATCCAGATTTACTGTATTCCTTTTATTTTCTGTGTTTCCATTTTATAGAGTCACAATGCATTTGTTCTGCCAAATAAAAGTCCACATTTTTAAGCAAGATGCTTCTATATTTGACTTAGCATAATTTGGTTGTTGTTTTGTTATTTTGCAGTTACTTCATTGATTTGCAATTTGAAATCAAGACAAGCTATCAATAGATTTTGTAAGGGTTTTTCAGCGTTTTTTCCTTTTGATTGTGGTGTTTTATTTGCTGCCACTAATATGCTATGCTTGTAGATGATAATTGCTGCCACCTTATTTTTGACATTTGGTTTTGTTGTGCCTTTCTTTTGTATGCTTTCTTACTTTTGTTATTGCTTTTTAATGTTTTGATGTTGTTAAGCATGGCAGTTTTTTTTTAAGCATATTTTCCTAGATATTTGGAAAAATGATAATTCAACCATTGTTTTTCTTGATATTAAACAAAAGCATAGTTGAACAAGCTATCAACAGACAAGCTACTCAAGTAGCTTATGTTAATCTTTCTATAATTAAGCCATTCATAAGTGTTGCTTGTTGCTTTTTGTTTTTTTCATTGGCTTAGAGTGTCGATGTTACGTATTGTCATTGATGATTGAATCTTGCGTTAGAAAACAATCTTACTCACTGTTAACGAAGGATTGGTTGTACAGCAACATCGAGGAGCTACGGCTCAACCTCTTCTTTGTTTAATTATGAGAAGGATGTTTGTTCTTTTCAAAATTTAACCATCCATGACATTCCAATCATTGTCAACTTAATACAGGTAGGTAAGTATTTCCATTGAAATTGGCCTGTTTGGATCAAATAGGCAGAATGATGATTTAAATTTTTATTTATGTTGACATCCAAAATTATGACAATCATTCAAGTTTTGTCATTTTTGCGTGGATTCTTTATGATTTTATCTATTTTGTTTTGTTTCTGCTTTGTTCATGTTATAAATTTTCTTTGCCATTCTATGACTTAAAATAATTTGCATACTTTTAACAATTTACCAACAAAAAACTATTAAGTGTTTTCGCTAACTTTCCTTTTTATTCTCAACACATTTTTTCCCTGTCATTTATCTTTGTTATTGTTATTGACTATCATTTTTTATAATATTCATGTCAAATGTATGTTTAGTATTAATTAATGTATAACTGTTTAATTTCTTATCTGTAAACATTTTTTGTGTCTATATATTTAGGCCTGTTTGCTCTATAGAACATTCTTACCATTAATGTGCTATATATGCAAATATTGTTTGAATAAAATGCATGTAATTACATGTAGTTTTTGTTCATTGTATTTCAGGCTGCCCATTCATTTGCTGCTCAGCGTCGGTGAAGGTTAGCAATGTATACCATAAACTGTTTTGTTTGCTTATATTTTGACTGAAAGCATATTATTCTGCTCTTTCTCTGACCAAAACTGATATTACATGATGGTTTGATATTGTATTATTTACATTTTATTCATCTGATTGTCAGTCATATTTATTCCTTTTTGTTAATATAATAGCAAATTGATGTTACTCATATTATCCCATGTAGGAGATCAGACAAAAGAACCCTCCCATCAAAGGGCAGCTCACCTAAACAGACCTCGCCTATTTCTTGATAAAAACTAATGTTCTAGTTTGACTGAGAAATATCACCCACACTGCCTTATATTTTTTGCCTACGGACAGTTTGATAGTTTGAGCACTGTTAAGACAGCTTTTGTATACAGCTACTAGCTCTACCGTCATAGAAAGTTGAAGAGCACATGAACAAACCATGATCTTAATTTAGTTTATTGAAGTTACCTTTTTGTAAAGTGAATGAAAAGGAATGTACGCAAATATAAACGATTATCAATTACTTTTGCAATTTGAATTCAAATCATAAACAAGTGTTCTATGTATAAATGACTATCTACCTATATAAAAAACTATGCTAATTCTTCCAATTTATGCTCAAACAATTGACTGCATTTCTGTGTATGCATTAAAACAAAGCAGATGCTCTCCCTTTTTTTTTTGGCCGGAATCTTCCCATTGATTGAAACCAGGGTTGAATAATTAAGGCCTAGTAGGAGCCCATGTTCAATTCTACTTCAGGCCCTACATTTTGCAGCTGTGGTTGGCTTCCAAAATAGTACATCAACAGACTATTATTAAGTGTCCTTGTTTGTCATAACAATTGAGAGATGAAGCCCACTAGGCCACTACATCAGTTCCCTCCCTTCCTGGATTTCAGTTTCTCTTAAAGCTTGATACTTGCAGAATAAACAAGTTTTTCATGGAATAGCTCTTGCAAAGGAGAGAGCGGAGATTATAAATTTGGAACCATTTTTTAATTCAAGTTAAGGTTGAAAAAGGAAAATCTAAAACTGATTCAGCAAGACAGGTTCATATGGTTCTAGAATTGATCTAGAGTACCAGAAGTTGAAAACAAATTAATAGCAAACAAAAGAACTAATCATGGGGGAGAGAGAAGGCTGCAGCATAAGCTTGGGATGGACATTTCTTCCTAGCAATGTACTTGTTAAGAAACCTCAAGATTTGGGTATAGAGTTCCATCAATTATCCATTATTGGTGGACCCATTTGAGGATAAAGCGCTGCAACACCCTCATGTTCATACGGGCAATCAAACCAAAGCACCTGATTTTTCTTGTTTTTGCTTCTTTAATTTCTTTTTTGTTATTGGGGAAGATTGGATAGGTAAATAATTGTACATGGTCCTTTTTAATGCAGTTCTCCCACAGCTCAGGCAATTCTCAGGTCCTGAGCGTGAAACCATAAGACACTACCTAGTTACTACTACTAGCTTTAAAATGCGTGCGTAGCTGCTGAATTTTCCGCACATCACAATACCTTTCAAAACCAATTGTCAGCCAAATATTACAGTTTTAACTTCCACCCCTTCCTTGAGCTCAAATCACTGCTTATAGGGTAAGTATGGCATAGAATACGTTCAAGCTATACCACTACATTCATCCTTTTAGAGATAAGTATACCGGTCATTATCTATATTTTTGATTTGCTTGTCCGTAGTATACTAATATTAAAAACCTAAGGAGTAAGACAATCTCGAGGCCCGGGCAGATCTTTCATGTGCAACTTTCAAATCATGTAAGCAAAATTAATGCAGCTTTGCTGGGCAGGTGTCCAATTGACGAAGAAAAGAAGTTAATTGGTCTATTCATATGTATAAGGGAAAAAATATAAAGTTGATTGGTGAAAACCTGAGAGTGAGAGTGCTAGGAAAAGAGCGTACGAAGCCTATTAGTAAAATACAATTGCGATAATTGAGAGCAGGACAGAAGAAATACATAAATAGGTACAGAGCGAGAAAGGGGAAATGGCATGCATTGGTGAGATAAACTGTCTTGATGAGAAGAACAATGAGAGAGAGTGAATTTGATTCCAAATCCAAAACACTAGCAAACAAAGCACCACGGCTACGAAATCACTTGCAGCTTTTTTAACCTGTCTGGCCGCATAATACGTGGCCCTTTCGGCCTTTCCAACATCGATTTCCATGCTCATAAGCCACCCAAATTACCAGAATACGAGACCCTCCTCCCTTGTTTCTTCAAATGCTCTCGTGGTAAAACAGCGCTAGACACAAACATGCACTATAAAATGGAAGAATATCCACAATACCCATATTATAATTTTTCTCAGTTTTTCCTTCTCTGGCTGCACTCGATTATAGATTGTCTTTACCCTCTTTTTCTCTAACAGGACAAATTGCTAACTGGAACAAGCATTAAACTATTGCGTTTCTTTCCAAATTACACTAGTATACAAAGACTACACTCCATCTAACATTCAAAAGCTGTAACTCTAGTCTTGTTTGTGAAATCTTCGTTACTACTTATATTGCTACTTTATTTCAAGGACATGGATGAATCTTATACGTTTGCAATCCCCCTCTATCCCTTGCTTTTACAACTTCGAAAGTTTAAAAACTTTTTAGCTAGGCTTGTAAGCCATAACAGTGACATTCCAAATTGGTGCAAAAGGAATTAAAGAGAGTAGAAAAAAGGCTGTGAACTTTTGAAAGATCCTCTGTTACTGTTCGATGGCTTTCAGCTTTCTTTTTGTTTTTTTTTTTTTTTCATTTTTTCTCTTTGATTCTAAGCGCCTTTTCCTTTCTCCCCTAGTGTCCAGGAATTAGGCCAAACCCAACTGTTTTATTGTATGGAGTCAACGCTTGGCCTCATGAATTGAATAGTCTATGGATCTGACGGCTAGAAACCTTTGATAAAAAACGGTTGGTAAGTTTCAGTGAAGAAATATCCTCCTACTATAATTTAAGGATTTGAAACTAAATCTGGTAAAACTTTGAAAGAAGGGAATAGAAAACAACATTTACCGGATTGTGTGAAGGTGAGGAACACAAGTTGTAAACATGCATAAACAAAGGAAACTTGCCAAATTCAACGAAGACAAACACTTGAAGTAATGCCAAATGTGCAAACTGGTGAGTGAAACACTCCAATTAAGTATTTCCACAGTGATGAAGCTAAAATATGGGAAAAGTAAAATCTTTGTATTGTTGCGGTGAGAGACATGGATCTCTGCTCTTACATTTTCATTTACCACTGTTTTCTTTCCTGTTCTTCCTTCTTCTTCATCTTCAGAACAAAGCCAAGCCAATTAAACAAAAAGGACCCAAAAAGAAGTAGATACAGAAAATCTAGAGATACAGAGTTTCACTGTTATAACTATAAACTGAATTCTCTACTTTCTATACACTTCCATTCCTGGATCCTCCTCCACTCAGAAGAGTAAAAAAGAGGTCTAACGTCCCAAAATACCCTCGTTTTTCCCCCCTTGAATTACTACAATCAATCAAGATACTAGCACCAAAATGATGAGAAAAACGTGGGTATTTTGGCTTGGATTCAACAAAATTCAGAAAAACAAAAAAGAAAGAAAATGAAAGAGAATAAAAAGGGGTTTTCTACTAGTTGTGTAGAGGATCTGGGCAACTGGGAACTCTTCGTTTGCTCTCTTGAAATCCTTTATCAGTTTTGTTGAAACTGAAAGATCTTCCATTGAAGTATTTTTGAAACAAGTCTCCTTTGCCCTGGTTGTCTTTTGTGCCTTGACTCCCTGTTATCTTTCTCATCCCATTTCCTGGTAAAATCCTTATTGCTCCAGCTCGGCAATCACAGCAAACCCAAATCTGTAAGACCGAGATAATCAACAGCACCACCACAGAAGAGTACAAAAGTCTCCTGCTGCTGAAAAACCACGTCCCCATAAAAAATCCACATAAAGATGCCACTCGCTCACTGTACACTTCCCCCGGCCTCCTCCACTTCTCTTTCTTACTTTGCCCTTTTACCTTGTGGTGGAAGTAAAAGCTTATCTTACTCGCCCCTTATCTTCAGAAATGTTGAAAAAAAAAAAAAACAAGCAAAACACTCTTTATTTTCAAACAATTCAAGACACTTTCTCAGAAGAAGTTCAGCTAGCTAGACCGCTAAAGCTTGGCTCTGTTGACAAAATGAGTTTGAACTTTTGGAGAGCTTGATTTTCTGAGAACAGCTCCCTCTCTCTCTCTCTTTCTCGCTATCTAGGACTAGGAGAAGTATAAGAGAGAATGGATAGGCGAATTTAGGTAAGGAGGAGGGAGAGCTAGAGAAAGATAGATGGGGGAGGGGTCATGCAACCCACACTGGCCCACGTGATGAGAGAATAGCGATCTATACCCTACAGTCTCCACACTGTCCACCGTGATTCCTAGTTTCTTTTGAGGGGATTATCATATAGTATCATATAAATACAATGCCATTTCAGCCATGTACTGAGATTAAAAGAACATTTTTGTTCCTTTGACTTCAGTCTTCAACTCTGATTAAATTATTCACCTTCTACGGCCAAATAAATAAAAAAAAAACACTGATTTAATTTCTCAACACCCACTGCTTAAGTGGCAAGTGTTGATTCTCTTCATAAATCTGCATGTCGGTGACCAAGGTTACGCTCTCATTTCATTATTATGTATATAGTATTTCATACATATAATAGAATGAAATGTCATTATGGCAACAGTTTTTCTATCTTAATCCTACTTAGATAACCATGGTAATTTATAGATAGCAATCTTGTTAATGAAAAAAAAAATCAAGGTAATTTTTTTGTTCATTAAAGAAAACTTGAATTTGACTTTTTAAGAAAATTAATATGGCATTTTAAGCCTTCCAAAATCATCTTAAGATGTTGGTATTGTGTTGTATCTCTGAAAAAGAAAAAATAGATTCCGTTTGATTGATTTTTTTTTTTTTGCATTGTATTTGTTTTTTATTATTTGTTTTACAAAACATAAGAAATAGGGAAAAAAAATCAAACAAAGCCTTAGTTTTTAAAAATTTGATTCTTATTACCCAATTGCAATTCAAGGAATATATTGACTATATTTTACAAAGATTATTCTTTTATACATCATCAATAAAATTTTTAAATTTCTCAAGTGATGTTACTATCTTATCATATATCCTTTTATTTATCAAATTATAACTTATTAATTTTTAAAATATATTATAAGAGGATATATGGTAATCCTTTAATTCTATATACATAATTTAAAAACTCCACTATAATACATAAGATCATATTTCTATTTTACAAAATACTGTAAATAATTGTCTTTGGCAAAGATCTTATATAAAAAACAATAAGCAGCACTTATTAATTGGAATTGAAGGCACCTCACCTAAATCTCATAATAATTATTAAAAGATTTGCACATATTCAATTCAACGCGCAGTAGACTTGCGTCAGATTTACTCTCTCCATGTTAAGGCTTGAGTAAAACTTGATTAAATTAAAAGAATAAAAGTGAGAAATCGGGGACATGATAGGTGCAAAGCCGAGGAAGCTGACCGCGAATCTCGCCCAAGTGTTGGAGACTTACGTGCGACTTCGACGCAGGTAACAAGAAACTGTGTCTGAAATAGCGTCCGTACGATCTTATGGTATCAAAGTATCAAACTTTGATGCAATCTTGTGATTTCTAACCTTTTTGAATTTTGAAAATCCAAAAATGACTTTCCAATTTTCCCTGTCGTACCAAATGCGTCTATAGACTATAGAGGCAAAGGAAAATTAATACATGTTAGGGTACGTTATCACGGGCAGACAATGGAATGCTAGTGGTAGTACATAGGTTATAATTCATTCATCTCCTTGTGATATCGATAGCTCGGTTTTGTCCTGTCTATGCTTAAAAAATTGTATTATACAATACGTAATCGGCTTATCACATTATCATAAATTCAAAATATTATGAGTAGGAATGTGCAAAAAAAAAAAATTAAAAAGATCAACTCAAATCGTAGTGTTTAATTTGAATATATTTTTTAAAAAATCAATTAATTTTGAGTTCAAATCGTTTCAAGCTTATAACTGTTTAGGTTCGAATCAAGTTTTGAAATACTTCCATTCAACTAAAAAACTATCAAAAACCAAACCAAACTAAACAAGATGCAACCCTCCACATGAAAATGTATGGACCTATTGTACTAACATGCAATTATTATTTAGATAACGAATTCATACTTTACACTTGCATGACAACTTCAAATTATATATGACATCTTGATCTGCCATCTCCTTGACCAACATGGAAGAAAGGATGTATGGAATAATTAGTTTTGCCTCACAAGCTCTTTAAGGATGGCAATTTTGTGTTTGAGATCATTGTCAAGTATGCTCCATCTCTATGTTGTTTAACAAATGGTTGTAATGTTGCATTTAATTCCAATGGTCCTATATATTTGATGATTTTGCACTTGCATGAGATATGATTTAGTTTATAGCAGCATTTCAGAGTTACTCAAAGCATCGAATTTAAGCACAATCTGATGGCTATATTTCACTATCAAACAACCAAAGTATTTTCAACATTGATGCGTATGGATCTTGAAATCGTGAATGTTTTTGTCACATTAATCGCTGGCAATATCACATGCCAAAGCAATCACGACTGCATTTCAGCAATTATTGAACAATTATATATATACAATAGAGGAAGTCTGTCATGGATCCCTGCTCTAGATCATATACTTAACGATTTTAAATAAAAGCTGTACAAGTGCTTGAGAGTTTTTGTATTTTTTTTTTCTTGGTATATTTTATGGCAAAACACTACTCAAACAGCTTATTTACATGGTCCAAGCTTTCACACAAATCTGGATGCTGAGGACACCATCAAAGTACGTAAAACAGCCCACTTTATACGACCTTTACTTCTTACTTTGACCATTACTCTATTTCTTTTTTCTTTTTTTTTCGCTGTTTTCATTTTTAATTATAGTGACATTCACTTAAAAGACAAAAGATTGTTAACGACAATTTAATTTGATTGGTACGTTTATTATTTGTCTTTTATTTTCTATTCATTTGTTATTTTTTATTTTTATTTTCGATTCATTTTTTGTTGAGAAAAAAAATCAAATAGCAAGTAGTAAATATATATAAAAAAAAACATTCAATGACAATTTGGTTGGTACTTTTTTTATTTGTCTTGCATTTTCTATTTATTTGTCATTTTTATCTTTTCAATTCATTTTTTGTAAAAGAAATAAATAACAAATAGTAAGAATATCAGTCAAATAATGAAGTCATATTTGATTTATATTCAAGTGATATTAATTTTAACAAAAGTCATGTGATGACATCTAGAGATTAAAAGATGAGCAACTCTTCAAAATAGTTTTTTTTAAAAAAACCTAACACTTAAATTCCAATTGAAACATAGCAAAACCATAAACAAATAGGTAGATACAAATGTAACAACAACATATATAGATATATACAAGTAAATGCACAACTAAGGACAAAGTCATGCATGATTTGTAGTAAATCTTAAGTTTCTAGACACCTTTCTTTACTACCAATTCAAAAGAGACACTCATCTCTATGCAATGGATCCAACTCCCTTTCAAATTTTTTTGTCTATTATATTTTAATACATTTTTATTCAACATTCATATATATAAATAACAAATTAAGGTTTAATCTTAGCATAATAATGAACGTGTCAAAAATAACAGATTAAAAGAATAGAACCAAACTACCATATATAATCTTACTTTGTCATAAAAGTAAAGCATTTCTTACTTGGAGAACTTGAGCTCCTCATCAGAGTCTCAATAGTGTTATATTAATAACTAGCTATATCATTAAATTTGCACAATTATCTCAACACCCTCTTTCAAACTCAAGTTGGTTGATAGATGTTAACTTAAGTTTTGGAATAAGTCTTGAAATCTACCTAGAAGACATGTCTTGGTAAAGATATCAACAATTTGATTTAAAGAGGACACCGAAATCAAATGAAGAGTCCCCTAAGAACATGATGATCCACAAAATAAGAATCAATCTTAATATGTTTGGTGTGATAATAAAACATATCATTATGAGCAATCTAGATAGCACTTTTATTATCACAATGTAGTAAAATTTTTTGGGACCTAGCTCAAGAACTTTTCCCATTTGTGAATCTTACACTTGACAATAAGAAGAGGAGAAAACAATAGTGAGGCCTAGATCTCATAATTGACCCACAAAAATAAGATTTAATACTAAAGTAGGAACACAATAGGTATTAGGAATGTTAGTGCAATAGGCTCAATATGAACAATTCCAAGAGGGGGGTGAATTGGAATGTTTTGTATATTTTGAAATTTCTTTCAAATTGTTAAGAAAGCACTTTTTCTTAATAACAAGTTGCCTTTTTGAAGTAAGTGGAACAAATGATTTCTTGTGAAACAAGAGAAATTAAGTGCATAAATCAATTTGAGAGAAGAGAGAAAGAAAATCAATATAATGATTTTTATAAAGGTTCAACCTCCTTACCTATGTTCTTTCCCTTTAATCCACTAAGGAGTTTTAAATTCACAATTGAAATCAAGTTCAATACAATGCTTTTTATGGATCAAACATAACCTTATAATACAATACCTTTTATGAATCAAGTACAACCACTTTACCTTTTACTTTGGTAAACGTATAATCACTCAAATACTACCTTTTTAATCAGTTAAGGTATAACCACTCAAGAGAATACAATGAATGAGATGAGCATAGCTAGAATGCCTCTTAAACGCTAACTAGCAGATTAAGTACAATGTTTGGTGAGGAAGAAAATAGGAAATGAATGCTCAAGAAATGGTACAATAGAAAACTTAAATGCTAGAAAAGGAAAACAAGAAGTATTGAATTATTTGAGCTAAATTCTTCTCTTGGAATTATGTTTTAGAGTTTTTCAACCTCTATAAATGTAGTGGGAGCTTGTATTTATAATTGCTGAAGTTTCTGATATGGATGAAGGTGCATTAAATGTAAAAATAGTCATTTTACACTTTGTTCCAAGCTTCAACAGTCACTATTTATCGATAGATTTTATGATCTATAGATAAATTGCATTCAATAAATTTCAAAATTATGCCTATTTATCAATAAACATAAGTATCTTTTGATAGATGCAAGTCAGGGTCTTTTTGAAGTGTTCTCAAGTGGTTATTTATCAATAAATGCGTGGCATTTATAAATAGATGCTTATAGTCTTTGAGATCCAGATGCTAGAATAACCAACTATTGATAGATGATCTTCATTTATCAATAAATGAGCCTATCTATCTATAGATGAAGAGCATCTATCAATAAATTGAAAGCAAATTCTCAATTAAAGAGCCTTCTTGCTTATTATCAATTTAAAGTACTTAGTTCTTTCATGTAAACCTTTTTAAGGACCGTTTAGACTTGTTTGAACATCTGAAAAATAATTTTGATCACTTGTTGGTCAAATCAAAACTTAGACTCAAATGACGTGTTAAATCTAACAAGGAAAATCAAGATGTGAGTCGAAAGCATGTCCAATGTGTTTGATATTCATTTTTGTAGCATTTGTAGTATGGATTAAAGGTAAAGATGAAATAGACAGTTTGGTGGACACAAGAAAAGGATTAAGAGTCATATGATTACAACAAACAGAATCAAAAAGCCAAGAAAATGAATTACTTAGAGCAACAGAGAGGACAAAGAAAGAAGAAGAATTGAAAGAGTTTAGTAAAGCCTTAATATCATTTATAATGAGACTAGTAGTGCCCTTAGATGCAATAGTAATAATAAATGAAGATCTAGATATTGAGAAATTTCCCTTCGGCCTAGAGGTACCATTTTGTTTAAATATACACACAACACATTTTTTAATAATATGTCCAACCTTATGAGAATACTGGCATTAATCGTAAGGCTATTTTAAAAGTAGTGACCATTTTGTCTTTAATTCTTACAAAACTTAACTCATCTTTTATGGTCTGATGTCTTAGAATGGGGCATAGCAAGAGCAACATCAACTTGAGAAGATTTATCTAGACCAAGATGAGCCACCTCAAAAATGATTTCCCTAATCGTGGTATCTAATGTCATAAGTGCACTTTGATGCAGTGACAAAACCCTAACAGCTTCATATTCTAGACAAACAACCATGTGAACTTGAACAAGATGAAGATGATCCTCACTAATTCTAACCTAAGTCAGAATGATTCCAAATAGGTTGAACTAGGACCAAAAATCATTTACTAATTAACCAACTTCTTGTTTGAGATTGTGAAGAGTAGTTCATAGTTGATAATATTGAACAAGACTAGAAGTTTTATACTTATTGGTCAAAATGTCCCAAATCTCTTTTCTTGTTTCAAAATTATCAAACTTTATGTGAATTTTTGGACAGAGGAGTTGTAAAACCACATAATCATCTGATGATTTTTCTTACAAAAATAATTATCTAATGATTTTTGTTGTCCCAATCTTAAAGGTGTTTTGTAAATTTGGAAAAAATTTAATCAACCCAACATTTAGTTTGAATAATGTCTCCAATTACAATGCATTAGAATTTTTGCCCAATAAGAAACATAAATTATAGTTGTTTCTCATTAAAATGGCTGTAATCGACCTAGAGAGTTTATATTTTTTTTATCATATAGTCAAAATTAGTTGAAACAAAAGCCAAAATCAAAATTAAAAAGTCAAACTTAGTAGAAAAAGTGACCTTTATAAAGTGCCAACATGACAGATGATGTGGTATAAAATTGACATGGCAAATAACACAATAAAATTTGACATGGTAAATAACATGACAAATGACACAAGAGAAACGTTGATATTGCAAAACACATGGAAAATATCATAAAAGAAAAGTTAATGCGGCTAAACACATTGTAGGTGATTTAACACAAAAAGCTAACACAATACAACATGTGGCAGATGATGCAACATGAAAACTGCATAGCAAAACATGTGTCATATGACAAGACAAGAAAGTTGACAAAAGCTACCAATGCATGGAATGTGTGAACCAAAGTTCATTAGTGTGTGGTTGGCGAGTAAAGATGTGTGTAGGCACACAGTACAACCATTCTAGCATGTGAATGTTAGCTTTAAAATTATTATAATTTTGATTGTGACAAAATAATCAAATTTGCTTAAACATTATTTGAGTGATTCTTGACAAGTTATTGAAATAATTAAACTCTCATATAATTGTTCTTACATAGTTATAATCTTGACTCTTAAAGTTATTGAATTATATCTATAAGCTTGTATGACTTAGTTGTATGAGTATTTACAATTCCTATTCATTAAAGTCTGATTTAAAGATTAAAGTAAAATCTAGATGAACTTATTAAGGGGAAGCTTTGAATATCTTTTTTAATGATGACAAAATGGGGAAAAAATAGATGAGGAGTAACATACAATAAATGAGGAGTAGATAGTATCTAATGTGTTTATCTTGTTTATCTTTTATTCTGCATTCTTTTTGTTGTTATTTGGTTGTATCTAAACAATTGTTGGATTAGTTTTTGTATATCTATGATTGATGACTGCTTATATGTTTATATTCATTGTTGAATGATTGCTCATAAATCTTTACATATATGTGGTTAATGGGATAGCAAATACCTATATTTTGATTAAGAAATATTGAAATTTTTGTGAGCACATATTAAGGGGGAGCATATATTAAGAAGGAGTAATCCCTCAATTGCATATAGACATAAAATATAAACATAAACATTGCATTTTGAATTTAAGAGTGTTTTATCATCATCAAAAAAGAGAGAAAGAATGTTGACTTCATGTGTTTTTAATGATAACAAAGCATTCTAATTTGTTGGTGTCTAATTATATTATTTAAGTATATAGGAGAAAGCTTAAATTCTTTAACTCATTTGTTGCTTGAAAGCAAGTCATGATGCTCGTTCAGCTGCAAGATGCATTAATTGGTTAAACAAGCAAAGAAGAAAAAGCTTTAATGAATGTAGATCAGTCTTAACCGATTAACACAGATCTTTAATCAATTAAAGCAATTTTGGATACTACATTAAGGATAGGCAAAAAGGTCTTAACTAGTTAACATAAAGTTTAATAAGCTAAAAGGGTATTGGATGCAAAATAGAAGGTTATCAATTAGTTAACCAAAGTGGTTAAGTGATTAAGGGTTAAACTTGAAGTACCTAAAAAGCACCAAAATTTATATTTAAAATGAAGTTGACCGTTTAAGGGTGCCAAATGAAAGAATTCAAATTTGAAGATATTTTAATTGATTAATGCTTGTTTCAACTGATTAAAGTTGAAAGAAAAAAAACATCAATCAGATAAAAGAAGGACTAACCAATTAAAAGAAGATTACTAGTTGGAGAAGTTTGAAAATAGAATGTTTTTAATTAGTTAGAGTTTCCTTTAATTGGTTAACACAATGAAAAAAGTCACCAAAAAGTGCGAGTCAAATAAGGCTTAATCGGCTAAAACCATCTTTAATCAATTAACATAGTGAAGTAGAACCCCACATAGAAAAGCTTTAACTAGTTAACGCTCACCTTTAATTGGTTAAAGGTTCACTACCAACACATTTGAATTTAACTGCTAAAAGACAAAATAAAGACTAGTAACGACTAAAAATTGTCTTTAATTGTAAGAATCAGTCTCTCAAGTATTTAAAGCCTTTTCAATGGTAAAAAAATGATAGAGAGAAGTTACCAAGAGTTTAGAAAAGCTTAGAAGAGCAAAAATCTTCTCGTTTACCCTTGTTCTCCACTCCTATCTTAGTAAAAGTGTTTGAGCTGAAGCTTGTACTATTTATATCAGTTAGGTGATCATTTGTACCTCATTTTTATCTTTTATTTCTTATTTATTTAAAGTGTGTGAGACACTCTAAGAGGTATTTTAATCTAGGCTAAGCTTAAGACTTGTTTAAAAATGGAGATTAGATTAGAAGCTAACCTTGTAAAAGTTTGGTGGAAGTTGTTAATTCCACTAGCTCTACTGAAGTTGGGTTAAAAATCTTTAATTGGGAAGATTAAGGTAGTGGAAGTATGGTAAGTGGACCGAACCATTATAAATATTGTGCTTTGTCCAGTTCTCATAACCTCTCTTTACTTGGTATTTGATAATCTCAACAAGTCTTCAAACCATCCATTTTAAATCATCTAAACAAATTTTACATTTCAAGAGCTACCCTCAAAAATATTTTTAAGTACTATTTGTCCCCCCTTTAACACTCCTTTTGAGACCAACAATGAAGATGCGCGGGAATATGAAACAAGGTTGATCGAAGCATGGACACATGTGAGACTTTTGATTGAGCTCAAGCAATCTTCGATTCACAAAGAAGCACAAAACAAGACAATTGGCGATAATGGTTTTGTGATTTGGTGGTTAAAAAGTGATGTGAATTCAACGCAACTTGAAATAATGTTAGATCGTCGACAGTGATTTACTTCTTAGTATGACTAGGTTTCAAAAAACAGAAAACAATTCGGACTTCAATACATTCTTATAAGAAAAGAAATCTTATATTTCGAAATTATATACATTGTTATAGAGATAAATGAGTTATATATATACATTATTCCTATTCATAATTTAATGCTAATTGCCACACATTCTTGTAGTCTAACTAACTAACTAGCCAATTAATAATATTGTATTTTAACCGCATCACTAAAGTTTTTTTTTTTATTTTGATATTATTGGGAGAGGGTGGATTTGAATCTTACTTTTTAGGTAAGAGATCATACACTAACCAATGAGCCCAATATTTAACTGCAACTGTATCAATAAAGTTGTATAGTAATTTGAACAAAATCTAATGATAATTTTTTAGATAACTTAAATTTGATTTTTTTTTCTCAATTGATCATAGATCACTATTAGATTTTTGTTACAGGTTAATAGTATATTTTGATTTGAGGTTGTCAACTCCACATGTTGCCAAAGGTTGATAGTGATTCAAACTTGAGGTTGGCGACATGTTTAAAGACAAGTCTTCAAAACACCAATAGAAAAATAGAAAATTACTTATACAATAAGGTTTCAGAACACAAAAAGAAAAAGAAAACTCTGATATTATATTAAAAAAATTTCTTATATTTCAAAATTACATATATTGTTACAAAAGTGGATGAAGTGTATATATATATATATATATATATATATATAATTTTTTAGATAACTTAAGTTTGAATCATTACTATATACTTTTTTAAAAGGTTATTAGTAATTTCAATTTGAGGTTGTCGGCTCCGCATGCTAATTAAGGCTAAGGAGCTGAAGCAACGTGTAAGAGAAGTGATGTCTACAAGGCTAACATCCATTTGAAAAAACAAGAAAAATAGGAAAAAAGCTAAAAAAAGTACATATATATATATATATATACCAAAATTGTCTATTGAAATTTCGTAGTCCCTTTACCTCATTTCAATTGGGATTTTTGGGGTTTATTATTTTTTTTTATCTGACTTGAGATATTTAAAGACATCAAATGAAAAGACAAGTTACTCCTACTGATGGGAAACAATTTTGAAATCCGTGTAATGAATTCACCACGTTGAACCCAAGGTACGCCAACATATTCAAGGAAGTGTCATTTCAATGCATTAATTTGACTAGACTAAGCACTCCACAGTTTTCAAACCTCGTGCCCATGTCTAATTCACTCACGTCAAACATATTTAAATGTATAAAAATGTAAAAAAAAAAAATTGCTCACTAATTACTGCTAGAACTTAATGCTCGTAATAAATCAAACTCAACTCTTCCCTTATCCAATCCAACTTTATTTCAAGTACTCGTAGATGCAAATGGAATTCTAGTATTTTAGAATTTCGTTTTTTAAAAATTTAAGAAATTATCAAATGTTTATAAATAAATTTATGTCGAATATGTAAAATCAAACTGAATTATTTGGTTGAATTGAACTAAAAAAAATATAAAAAATAGAAATTAATCAAAGTTGAAGCAAGAGCAAGCCTTGGATTATATATTCCAACGCAATCTCAAACGTCCATTATTGTGCTCATTTTATCACCAAGAAAAATAAAAAAAAGTAGCAACTTGCGAGCAGTGGGCATGTTATAAAACATTATTTTACATCAGAGTTTGAACTCTGGCGTCACATTTCGTCGTCATTTGTCCCAGAACCAGCATGAAAAAAAAGTGGGATTTGTTTGAGTCTGAGCCTGAAAAAGAAAAAAAAAAAAAAAGGCACCCAACTTCGAGTCTTTCCAAGACAATTTTAAACGAAAGAAAAGGCTAATCAATGTGCTGCAGTGCAGGGAAATAAAGTAGGAAAACTTGTAGCTTCCTGCTTGGCTTTGGACCATGTACTCCCTCTCTCGGGTGTCTCCTTACTATTTTTATCCCTGCTTTTGCTTCTGTAATCCGTTCAAGCTGTCCTCATATTACGTTTTTGCCTTTTCATCCTTGTCCTTACTCTTGGATTTCTTTTGCCTCTTTCTTCTTGCCCTTTTCTACTTCTCTTTGCATCTTTTGTTCTTTTCTTTTGAACGTTATTATTCTGTCCGTATTGATGTTTGTTTTGTTGAAGATTTTCTTGTACAATTTGTAATCCAACCAGCCCAACTCTTTGACATTTTTCACCCCACCCCTTCTATTTTTGACTTTGGCATCTACCCTCTTAAAATATAAGAGAAGACCATCCTTAAGATTGATGAGATTCTTAATTTAAACTTTACTTCAAATACTACATTTATTTTCTCATTGAAAAGGGGAGCCTCTTTTGTTTTGCAAGAAGACATATATCACAAAGAAAGTTTTTTGTACTTGAAATATCAAGAAAATTTTGATGTATTTGTTTTATTTTCTTGGATGGCATGTACCTTAATCTATAATGTTGCAAAACAAAAACGTTTACAAACTTGTACATGTATTTATAGAGGGAAAATCAACATTTCTATCCTTTTGAAATTGCGCAATTATGTGTGCATTCAACTCCTTTTGTAAAAGATATAGACCATCTCTCACTCTAGCACTTTCAATCATTTTTCATGAAGTTAGGTCACTTATGATGCATTACGAATTAGTGAAAAACAATTGTTGTTTTTGACATTTTACTAGTTTATTAACAAAAATCAAATTGAATCTAAAACTTGGTACATACAAAATAGTTTCTAAAACCAAATTTCCAAAATGGATAGTGCTTTTATGAGATATCAAAACATCGATTTTGTTTGGCAATTGAACAAATTTATTATAAACTTCTCCATAAGCAATGAAATATTTTATATTACAAGCTATACGATCAGTAGCACCGGTATCAAGTATATAAGAATCATTATCTAAAAAGGAATATATTAGAACAATGGCATTATTTACAAAAGGATCTGAACAAGAAACAATCATGGGATAAAAAAATAGTTAGAAAACTTGCCTACTAGAGTTGAATACGATACAGTTATGGGATAAAAAAAATAGTTAGAAAACTTACCTACCAGAGTTGAATTCACCAAAGTAGGTATAAAAAAAACAATTAAAAAACTTACCTGCCAGAGTTGAATTCACCAAAGTAGTCTTACACTGTTGGTTTGATATTGTAGGAGTATCATTATCAATGGTTGAGCGTTGCTCATTGATAAGAGACACGAATTTATGAATTTGATCTTTAGACAAAGTTGGTACATAGGGCTATTGATGACTTCATCACCAACTGCACTAGTTTGAACCAAAGAAAGCACATTATTAGAAGAATGAGATTGACCTTTCCTTGCACCAACAATAAATTTGTTCTTAGTAAAATTATGGTATGCACAAAAACCAATCCAATGATAACATTTTTCTTGCAGGCATCTTTTCTTGTTGCAATGTGAATTGGAAAGTTTTAATATAAGCAAGAGGGATTCACAAATTAACAAACAATATTCAATTTCCCCTTAGATTTTCCATCAGTTACAACTAACATAGTAGAAGACTCATCTTAAAAGTGTTAGCTCAATTGATAAGTGGCAAGAATATCCAAGAGGGGGGATGTGAATTGGACTTAAAAAAATGGAAAATGGAAAAAAAGTAGCCACAGTCAATTATGATGAGCAACTATTTGACTATGGTCGTGTCTTGTCTTTATAAACACTTTTCAAAACTATTTGATTAACTCTATAGTCGCCTATACAAATTTAGATGTCAATCCTAGTGCAAAGATTGCAGAGATCATTTTGAAAACTTGTAAAAGATATCTTTTGAAAATTTTGATAATTATGCTAATCATAAGTAATTTTACACAACCAAATATAAACAAAATGTTACTTTTGAAATACTTAATACAATTTTTAAGTTTCAATCGGAAAATAGCAATTCAAAAACAATATTTCAAGAAAATTTTCAACAATAGATAGATAAATGGTGAAGGTTGAAAACAGTTATAATAGGGAGCCAAATCATTATGTGAAGAATATAAATCAAAACACAAGCAATTTATGAAGTGGGTCTTCTTAAAACAAAATGCCATAAATCAAAGCAAAAAATAAAATTGAAGACATTATGTAAAAATCAAACATTTTTCAAAATGGATTTCTTACTTGTGTTAAAATCAAAGTAAGTGTTTTTCTAAAGTAGAGTTTCAATATTAAATCATAAAGCATAAAATTAAATCATGACATAAGAATTTTATAGTGGTTCATCTTTTTCAAATGCCTACGTCCACTTCCTTGGCTCACCAAGGAATTTCTAATCCATTAAAGGATTCTTGCTTTTAAACTAGATGAAGCGGTAACCCTCACAACAGCTTTTTCATGGGATCAAACGATAACCTATGGTTTTTAACGGGCTCAGCCACAAACCTAGACAATGACTTTTTTCGAGATCAACTGTAACCCTTACACTAACTTTTCAAAGCTAAGTTAGAACCTTTACAATAATAGCAAAAATGACTTTAAAAGGTAGATTTTGCTAAGTGGGTACAATAGAGGAAGAATGCCTAACATTAGGTATAAGGATAGGATATAAAAGATTGGAGTGAAAGCACAAAAAAGTTTTAAGCTTAAGTAGGCTTGGTTTTGCTTGGTTTTTTCTCTTTTCTTTTCAAAACCATGATTTTCAAGAATTTGGCTCTTTTCTTTTTTTTTTCCTTCACTTAAAATGCTTCTAGATGGTCCTTTTTATAGTTAAAAAAGCCTTGGAGCTGCTGGAGGTGATTAAAGTAAGAAACTAGCCATTTTCCTTTTATCTAACAATCATCTATAGTCAAATATCAAGGTTCTCTAGTCAATCCACTTGTAGAAAGGTTATATTTTTTAAGCTTGGCTTGGTGTAGTTAACTACCTTTCTTTTAGGATCAACTCTGGCATCATAAAAAGCTTGGATTTCACATGATCATTGCCTTAGGGTCAACTATAGAGCTTATAGGGTCAACTATGGTTGTCTCTTTTTAATTCTTTGTCTATTCTTGCCCGTTCTTCCATAAGATCAACTTACCTTGCTCTTGGATCGATTGGAGCTTTGTTTCTTCAAGATTCCTTGATATTTGGTGCTGGAATGGCATGAAACTTAAAGATAACAATTATCATATGCAGCAAAAAATAAAAGATTAAACATATCATGCCATGCCAATACCCATGGATCACCTCTGAAGTTTTAATACAATCAAAATTTAAAAGGAGTAATAAAAATATCACCTAGCCAAGTGATGCCGTAATCACAATGGCAAATCATCTTGATTGAGAGAAGATACAATACTACTCTTATTTCTACTCAAGCTCATGTACACCACAAAGGGAGGAAGAACCCAAGCCACCCAAACGTTTGGCCTCAAACGGTATCCACACAATTGCACTTGAACCTTCAGCAACGTAGGAGCTTTTAACTACTCTATATACTAGCAAAGTGAACAACAATTGTCCTTTTCTTCACACACATTATAGGCCATATCACTCTAGAGAAATTCATCACAGGATTTTTCTCTCAACCACAAAAGGTGACTAGAGAATTTTTGGTTGTTTTTGACAACTAGATTTTCATCGTCATATGTGAAAAATAGTTAAAAGTGATATTTATACCTAGGTTAAATAACTCCCATAATTGCAACTAAGGGCCTAATATTATAACCCATTATAATATTAGCCCAACACTTAATTAAACCTTTTTAATTTAGTCCTTAAAATTTAAAATCAAATTAATTTCCTTTTGTCATGTTTGCAATTAAGGTTCTAATACTATTTATTTATAATATTAACCTTACACTTAATTAAACTATTTTAATTAAGTTCTTAGAAGTTAAAACCTAGAGTATGATTTAAGTCTAACTTAAATCATCACACTTCCAATTTGATTTATAACATAACTTTTGTGTGTAACACATTAGGTTCCTAACAAGTTGGCAATAGAATTAAATTGTAATATTAATCAATTGATTCAATTTCATAGACCAAGATTGGTATCTCACAATGCATCATGGTCACCTAATTATTAGGAGAGTCAAATTATTATTTGACAACCTTTTAGTATATAGTCTATTAGTGAAATTCATTCTTTTATCATATATCCCGGAGATGGTAAGAGTATGATACAGTGTCTACTCTTATTGACCTCTATATTCACTTTTAAAGTTAGATCATTAGTTTTATAGACTTATAAAACTCTTTTTCATAATCTTCAAGTTAGTTTGGCTAAGGACTTCAATAAGCTAATATCAACCAAGAACTTTTCAGATATGTCCCCTGAATCACTTGGGATGATGATTTCTTTCTTAACCACTTATTTGCCTTCGCATGCTTCATGCTATACTCAAAAACATCATATTTTGGCATTTTTGGTTAGGCACCCATAGGGATTAAATCAAAGCATAGCACTCCATACATAAGATAGCCTGGTGTCTCAAGTCTAGGGAGTATTTACACAACTGACACATGAAAAGTATTACATCCCAAGTAAGAAATATAGAATATACCAATCTCTAGGTATCATTGATGTCTAGTCTCAATGATACATCGATCAGTAATATTTAGAGATTATGCTTTGATGCATAAGGATCTCATAGCTGCAAACCATTACAATCCCTTACAAGGCATATTAATCTCATGGACTTAAATAAATCCAATTAGACTTATAACCTATTATAATTAATGTTTTATTGATGAAGAAAAATCTTTAATTATTCAACATGAATGATATTGTTGCATGATTAGAATCAAGCCTTAACCAATCCTAATTAACAGGAGGGCTTATCCTAACATTTGGCTCTTAACTTCAGCTACTTCTTCCTTATAAGCAAGTGTTGAGTTGAGAATGAATTTCTTGGCTTGAGATAACCTTGGTATTGTGTAGATTGATGATCTTTGAGTGCTTTAAGACAAACTCCATCACTTGTGAACTTATTTTGCAACTTTAACACCTCAAAGATAAATGTTAGAGGGATCATAAATAGAACTAATTTAAGTAGATTTATCATTCATACAATTTAGTCGTTCAAGCTTGTAGACATTTGTAAAGCAAGTGTGTGAAAGTTCAATAACTTCAAGAATCCACACAACTAAAACAATCAATCTTGTAATCATGTAAGAACAAATGTAAAAGAGTTAAATCATTTCAAGAACTAGTCAAGAATCAATCAAATAATATTCATGCAAATTTGATCACTTTTTCATAATCAAAACTATAATCATTTTAATGCTAACAACTCAATTAACAGCTAAACCATGATATAAAAATTCCTTTAATTCTCTTCCTTAAGAACAAGGTTATATGCCTCATTCAAGGATGGAAAAGGCTTCATCTTAATTATTTGTGACCTCAATGTAAAGAAACTATCATTCAATCCATTTAAAAAACAAAACACATTATTTTTGGAATTCTAATCAACAAAAGTTTGAAAACCCCTATAAGTGCATTTAGGTAAAGGACAAAAATTGCAAAGCTCTTTCCAAATAGAATTAAGTTTAGTAAAGTATAAGTCCAGTCACCTATTACCTTGAGCAATACCATTGAAAGATAAATTTATTTTGTAAGTTAAATGCTATTATTTTACCTTAGTTACTTGTCACTATTGTAAATAGTTAGTTCTTAATCATTGACATTCTTGACCCTTGTTTGTCTTTTATGTTACAAACTTACCAGCATTGTAAATAGCTAGCTTTTCTTGTTGTTGCATATTGATACAAAAATATGAAATATTCCCAAATGTGCTCTTTTGTATTTTTTGAGAAATCTCTCAATTCTTCACATGGTATCAAAGCATGTTCTAGGGTCTTGATTTGATTTCTAATATTTTCCATGTAGATCTTTCTTTTAATCGGTTAATGTCTCATTTCCTTAGTTTTCCTTGTGATTTTATTTCCTAATTTATTCATTATTCCATAAATAAATCTATTCATCCCAAAGAGCGTGTTAGAGGGGGATGAATAGAACTTTTGGAATGACACAAAAATTCTTTTGAAGTAAAAAGCTTATTAAGAGAATTTGAAATTGGAAGTTTACAGCTTGTTAGAATAATGATTTAAGTGTTAAGAATAAGAAGAAAATAAAAGACAGTAGACAAAACACAATGATTTATAGTGATTCGGTCCTTTTAACGTACATCCATTAACTTGATCTCCCAATCAAAAATTTTTAAACCAATTCACTAAAATCAGTGAAATTCCTAAGCTTCCAAGAAACTTTTACAATGGCTTTTCACAAGCTCAATCACAACCTTTAAGAACGGTTTTTCTTAGGATCAATCAAAACCCAAAACTAACTTTTCTAAGGCTAAGTTAGAACCTATAACAACAACCAAGCTAACCCAAGCTTGACCTACCCCTTAGAGTGTCTCTCACACTTTAAGTAAATAAGAGATAGAGAAAAAATGAAGTGCAATTGATTACTTAGCTTATCTAAGGTGTACAAGTTAAGCTCAAACACTTTTTCAAAGAATAGGAGTGAAATACAAGTGTAAAGAAAAGGTTTTGGCCTTATAAGCTTAAAATCACTTTAGATAACTTCTTTATATGATATTTGACTATTGGAGAGGCTTTAAATATTTGAAAAATCACTTCTGGTTGTTAAAAACAGAAACTAGCCGTTTTTGGTCGTTATTTTGTCCTCTTGTGCTTAAAATCAAATTTTTGACAATGAGCTTTTAGCTGGTTAACCATGCTTCTTAGTTGATTAAGTCTTCTCTATCTTGCAGTCTGTTTCTCTATGTTAAACAACTTTAACTGATTAACAACTTTTTGTTTCAAGCTCCTTCAAGTATTGTGTTTGGCCAACCTTCATTGAATAGATTATTACTCCTTTTAACTGATTGAAGCTTCTCTCCATTCATCATTAATTGATTAAAATGGGCTCCAACCAATTAAGAAGTCTTCAATTTTAAATCTCTTGGTTTGGTGCCTTAGATAGTTATCAATAGTTTGAATTTGAATTTTGGAGCTTCTTGACACTTTAACTTCGACCTTTAACTCAGTTAACTCTTTTCTGTTAACCAATTAAAAGGCATTTGTTTTACATTCAGCACTCGTTTAACTAATTAGACCTTGTATTAACCAATTAAGACCTTTCTATCTATCTTTGGTGTAGCACCCAGAATTGTTTTAATAGATTAAGGATTTATGTTAATTAGTTAAGACTAATCTATCTTCATTAAACTTTTTCTTCTTTGCTTGTTTAACCAAATAATCCATCATGCAACTGAACAAGCATCTTGATTTGCTTTCAACTACCAAATATGTTAATGAATTTAAGCTTTCTCCTGCACACTTAAATAATATAATTAGATACCTATGAATGGGAATGTTTTGTTATCATCAAAAGCACATGGAGTCAACATTCTCTCTTTTATTTTTGATGATGACAAACAATCCTAGATCAAGAGTGCAACGTCTATGTTTAATATGAATGCTTCAAATTTTATGCATAATTAGTTGCTTCCCCTTAGTTAATGCCTCTAGTTTTCTTTAAAGATTTGCAATAAAATATTTATAACATCCATAGTAGCTAAACAAGATATACAATATCCATAATAGTTAAGCAAGATGTATTGAATATCCATAATAACTGGCACATAATATTCAATAAAACCATAACTATGTATCACATAAAAATTAAACATGAAGACCTATCAAACTCTATTTAACTTAGTCTTCTTTTTCTCTTTTTTTTGTTGTCATTAAAAATGATATTCATAACTTTTCCTTAATGAGTGCATCTAAATTTTCCTTTAATCATTAAATCACACTTTAATGAATGAAAATATAAGCACTCATACACCTAAGTCATAAAAGCTTATAGATATAGTTCAATAATTTCAAGAGTCAAGCTTGAAACTATGTAAGAACAAATGTATGGGAATTAAATCATTTCAAGAACGTGTCAAGGATCACTCAAATAATTTTCAAGCAAATTTGATCAT